>NC_056726.1:678943553-679036053 GCF_019279795.1 Protopterus annectens | reverse complement strand
TGACATCCCCATCTGTACAATGCTGGTGCCACTGTACACCTGCATGTTTGCCCTGCATTGGTAGGGAATATGCCAGTGCACATGGTGTTCCTAGTTTGGGATACTGCAATATGACACACATGTGTAGGCCACAGATGTTGAGCATTTGCAATGTAGCAGGAGATGGCGAGGGTGTGTCATCCTGAAACACAACAGTACACTGGAGGGGAGAGACAAACCCATTGCGAATGGCTGTATCTGCACACAGTCAAGGTCATGAAGTGTGGCAGACGTAACCCTGACTCCACGGATCTAGTGATGGTACTGTATGACCTCCAAGGCCTGATCACATGTTTAGCATGCAAACATGCAGGCTTGCGGAACATTTGCAGGCCTGACTGACCAACTACTGGCTCATGATGATGACCCAGGCTACTTTACCCCTGCCAGGTACTGTGATCGCAGTAGTACACATAGCAGTTATTGCTACACACCATCATGATATGTGTGTGCACACATATGCACCCACAAATGGTATGCATCCCAGTCAGTATCTGCATAACTGACACATATGGCTTGTAATGCAATTGACTGCCTAGTGCATATGTCACATATTAGGTATGTGTAGTTTTGCCATATGCAGTAGTGTTGCACCATGGCATGTGATGGAAGAGAGTGCCATATCAATAATGGTCTCACCATAGGTACAGTACATTGCACCTGTGTTCGGTCTAATGGTATTCTATCACTCATACATGCACCACTGATGATGACATCTGTGAATACACATCAGGCATTCACAAAACACATGTCCACATATAATCCAGAGACACACAGAGGCTGTGAGCAGCAGAGGAAACATAACTGACACACAGATACACATCCTGCAATGGTGTGTACACCTGTGAGGTATGGTGCACAGTATATGCCAGGGTGTTGAACAGATGCACAGCAATGCTGTGGACATGGGTGCAGTTTGTTCCAGGGGGAGGGCCATCACCTACTAACAAAAGCTATGCATCACAGCCATGTATAATGTTGGTAACGGGGATTGACTACAGTTGCACTGCATGCTGTTGAGCACTACATGTCCTGCATGCTGACATGTGTGTAATTACAGGTCTATGTGTGACACTGTACTGCACCATCACCTGCTATTGTGTGTGTTATGGGGGTACTGGAGTTGTCTGCAGGTGCTGTCTGGTGGAGTGTATGGGTTGTCATGTATGTCGACTGCATGTGTGTATGTCTGTGTGTGTGGCCAGGTCTGCACACACAGGCATACACACACACACACAGACATACACACACACAGACATACACACATGCAGTGTGTGTGTGTGTGTGTGTGTGTGTGTGTGTGGCCAGGTCTGCACATCTGCACACGTGTGTGTGTGTGTGTGTGTGTGTGTGTGTGTGTGTGTGTGTGTGTGTGTGTGTGTGTATGTGTATGTACTGTTTAGCAGTGATGCACAGGTCTTACAGTCTGTTACCTGTTTTCCTCTCACAGGTGGCGAGGTGGGGCTGGGTCCCTCTCACAGGGAATCTGATGTCACTGATAAGGACAGTGACCATGAGGATAGGTGTGTTGAGGCACAGGCAGGGTCATCAGGAGCTGCCGCTGGGCCACCAATTGACATCTCACAAGTACCCACTCCATCTACGCACACAGTCACACTGCCTCTACATACCTCATCACCATTGGCCTTAGCTGAGGGACAGTCTACGGTTGGCATTAGCCAGGACAGTGTGGTATCTATGGCACATGTTTCAGGACACAGCAGCCCTAGCCAGACGTCCGGTGGGGTACCACATAGGCAGATGTTCAGGGGTGCCCGTCTGAGCACTGCTGGTCATCATGCCCCTGGCAGACCTGCCACATCTATATCTACCACACACATGTTCCAGGCTGTCATGGAGGCACAGGCACAAATGGAAAGGTACACCAGACAGGGTCTAAGGGTGCAGAGGGCTTATCACACCTATGTAAATGACAGCATCTGTGACCTAGCAGGTGTCATTTGTAATTACACCAAAGTCATGGATAGACTGTGGGGTGAGACATTGGATCTCATCAACAATGTCATGACCATGCGTTAGGACAGGACGGGACAGTTACGATGGCCATGTGGATGTATGCCAGCAACATCAGCAGCTGGAGGTCACCGTGGACGTCCCACCAGTCACAGCCGTTCCTGTAGTGTCAGTACCAGCCACAGCACTGGGGAGGGGGGGGTGGTGCTGTCCACAGACCATCATAGCAGCCCATGTGCACATGGCCCTGGCCAGTCCCAGGAGGGACCTGGATCCAGTGGACATTTGTCAACCTCGGGGGACAGTACCCAATCTGGCTTTGTACCTGATACTGCCTGTGGCACCCCTGCCAGGCACAGGTCCTGTGTCTGTGGCCGGAGATGGTGAACTGCAAACCCTGCCAGGTACAGTCTGCAGCTGTCTCACAAATCCCTGTATAGGGAAGTCACATGGTGGAACTTTGTGCATGCAGACACGCACACACATAAACAACAAACCTAACAGTACTCAGCCCCCTTACACATGCACACACACACACACACACACACACACACACACACACACACACACACACACACACACACACACATGCGCGAGAACACACACACACACACACACACACACACACACACACACACACACACACGCACACACACACACACACACACACACACACACACACACACACACACACACACACACACACACACACACACACATACCTGTTGTCAATTGTATGGCTCAGCCTAGGCCTCTGGCAAACCAACAACACATCCTGTGCATATGATGATACCTGTGCCACATCCTGTCATCCGTAACATTGATGCAAGGGCAGGCTAACATGGTGCTGATGCACTGGGTGACTGTAAAACAGTGTAGCAATGGAATGCTGTGTAGCATGTTTTCAGCAGTAAAGTGAAATGCTAATATCTTGGAAGGTGTAGCTGTGCAGCCATGATGCATTATAGCTGTAATTAACAATGTTGAATTGTTTTCACCATTATCTATTCTGATTGTGTTGTGGTTGTCCATGTGCCACGTGGCTGATGGGTGTACTGGTGTCAGCATGCCTTCTATAGTGGACACCAGTAAGTGTAGTGGGTGGTATACATGACATGGCTGGGTATAACACACAGAGCCTTTTGTCTGCATGCAGTACAGACTGTATGCATGGAGGTATATCCCAGTGCAGGTAACACATCTGTTGCCCATGTAATCTCACCAAGACAGGTAGGCACAGCCACACATTGGTATATATGCAGTCTGAAACTTGGATGACATTGAACATGCTAACAGCAGGGTGTATGTCCCTTTACCCCACTCTACTGCAATCCTCACCTCAGTAACATGGGTGTGCCAATGCTGGTGGCATAGCCCTACCCTTAAGAGGGTGTGAGGTGCTCTACTACTGTGAATGGTGTAAACAACTATCAACCTGATAACATACACTGTACAGTATTACAGACAGCTATGTGGGGGGATAGACACAACAGTAACTGCAATGGTGGTGGATGTGTCCACAACAGCCACACCTAGTGAGTTATAGCAAACCCAGTATTACTGCACACCTCTACAGTGTGGAGGAGGGCATTAACACATCTATGACCTGTGAAGGACTGCATGTCCATGGGATGGCACCTGTGGAATGTTGGCATTTGCCAAGCAGTCCTGGGGGAAACATATTCTGTGAATGGAGGTAGATCCCTTACAATCTACACACATTCCTACATGTGGGATGGTGTACAAAAGCCTGCTATGATCTACATAGGCTGTGTGCACCTCCTAACCCTCATTTACACCTGTCATGATTGTGTCAAGGAGGTATACAAGGATCAGGCTGTATTCTCTGTCTTTGACAAGTCCAACATTGGTGGGGTCCCGGGTGTTAAGATTACCAGTGACATTGGCCATGGGTTCATTGTTGATATGTTCCATGTCCCTGCAGACCAGGCTCATCAGGCTACAGGGTGGTAGTTCCCAGCTGACATGGTGGATTTGTAGTTGTCCTTGCTAACATTGGTGAATCCAATGTCAGGTGTAGGCCTGTTGGATCGTATGAGGGATCCCACCTACTTACTGCGCCTACTGATGGGTTTCCCCCAAGCATGACACTTCACTTGACTGTACTGCATGATATGTTAGTAATGTCAGCCTGACATCCTACAGTTGGGATGGAGTACTGTTAACATGTACTGCCCTTGTCATGTAGTGCCCTGGTTATGGGATCTGCTAAGGTTGGTAGTGTATTGCAGGCCAGATGTGTTTGGCTGTGGGGGGGAAATACCTATCCATGCCAGACATATGTTGTTTGGGTCTCTCAAACCCATCAATGGTGCATGTGGACATATATTTTGTGGTTATGCTCCCAATGTCATCTACAGATGTATGTCCATATATACCTATATAGATATATATGTGTTTACCTTTGAAAGGTAGACAATCATTTCTTTGAACATCCTTTTCTGTGAACCGAGAGGACCAATCCATTATTTCTAATTGCACCGCAGTTCAAAACTCAGCAAATTGAAAAGTAGCTTCACTGATTTTCGAACTACAAGTTGGAATACATATCGTAATGCAGGGGGACAAGCCCCCCAGCACCCCACATCTGGGGGGCTAGGCTACCCACAACCCCCCTACTTTGATATTCTAACTCTGAGTTCGCACTACAGTGGGGAAAGGGACATTTTCCCCATCCCCACTATAGTGCCATCCACACCCAAAATGCTGATATATATATATATATATATATATATATATATATATATATATATATATAAATATATATATATATATATATATATATTTTTTTTTTTTTTGCTGTTTATATGTGGACATATGGATGTATACTTATATATATATATATATATATATATATATATATATATATATATATATATCTATAGATGTATCTATATATATATATATATATATATATATATATATATATATATATATGTGTGTGTGTGTATATATATTTCTATAGCTATATCTACACATATAGATATGTTATATCCATTTAAATATATATATATATATATATATATATATATATATATATATATATATATATATAAATACACACACACACACACACACACACACACACACACACACACACACACACACACACACACACACACACACACACACATATACATCTACATGGTGGAATACATTCCCCATAATGTTGAATACCTGGGCTGGATGATATGTATGTGAAAACATCATGATTAGGCATATCTGCCATGGCTTAGTGGTAAATCACTTTGTGTATGGTGTGCAGGGTCCTGGTTTTGAGCCTTGCAGGAGCTGCTCAATTTATTTATTGGCATTTGTTAACAGGGTTTGTCCAACTGGGCTTGTGGCCCATTTTTAGTGGAGACCCAAGGAGAAAAGCTCCAGTAATACATTTTAAAACAAGTACAATTTTAAACAATATTGATATAATAGCAGTTATAGAAAAACGATTCACATATGTTGGGTTACATGCATAAAGTTAAAGTTGCATTAAAAAGAAGCTAAGTAACAATTTTACATTGATATAGTTCAATAGGTCAACAATAAACATTTTTTGTTTGTATAAAATTGTGCAAATGCATAGTAGACACATTGGGAGAGATGTGTAATGAGGTACTAAGTATGTTCCTTTTGAGGGTATATAAAGGGAAGGAAGACTAGGTAGTGTCATGGCAAGGGCAGGTTCTGGAATTGTGAAAATAAGCTTTTAGTTCATTTTTAAAGTGTGAGGTGTGGGAGACTGAACGTAAGTCAAGGGCAAGTAATTGTTGGTTAGAAGTACGAAGGGTCCGGGATGGGATGTAGATGGAGACTAAGGAAGATAGAGATGGACAGAAGGAGGGTTTATAAAGAATAGAGTGTAGCATATGAAATTGATAAGATAGCAGAAACTGGGGAAGTTCAAGCCATTGAAGAGAGTTTAAAGAAATGCAGTGGTGTGAGTTGTATGGGGAGTTAGTAATGAATTTGGCTATTTTATGGTAAGTCTGTTGCAGTTTGTTTAGAGTGGAGGCCTGGATATTGGTAGGAATTTCCATTGTATGAGTGTTTTACACACATAGCTAGCTAAGAACACAGCAGTGTTTACACCTATGAATAAAGTAATGTAGAACAACAGTAGTTAACAACAGCACAGTGTAGACATACACAAGGCAATAATTCACAAAGCAGGAAAACCGAAATCCAGGATACTGAGGACAACAACAATTGGTACACTTTCAGGCAATAGTTCTTCCTTTTACTTTAGTGCTACACCAAGAAATTACAGTAAAAATACTACAGATACATCTAAATGTGAAGTTAAGGTGCTCTTGCTCCTTGCAAGAAGAAACTGGGTAAATATTCACATTTACAGTATTCTTTCATTAAAAAACAAGAAATAAGATGAGTACAATTCAAATGCTAAGCTACCTGTGATCATAAGGTGCTGGAGCTCCTTGCAACAGGGAAAATAGACTTTAAATATTCAAAAAACTAGAGTCGCAAGAAAAAGTACACTAGAAACTGCATATGCAAGCAATATTCATAGGTTCATAGGTTTGTACTAGGCTATCTGCCCTAGGGCATTTATAAGCCTAGCCAGAGTGTATGTGGCTTACACCACCCCTTAGGATGAGAATACTACGCCCTTTTAGGGTTTAGTTTACTATGCCTCTGTCTAGTAGTGACAAAGAGATGACCCCCGGGGTAAACCTACGATCTCCCATCCACTCGTCGAGATTTCTCTTGAATAGAGTCAGTGAGGGGCTCTGCCTAACATGGACTGGGATTCTGTTCCAGAGTGTAGGGACCCTCTGGGTTATGAATCTGTCCCTCCAGCACGTTCTATTTATTTCTGTGTTGAGGTTTAAGTCACTTGTTCTCGTGGCTCTGATGGATTTGGATTTTTTGAGGTAGAGCATGTCCATTAATTCAGGATTGGACATGGCCTTGTACGTCAGGCACAGATCACCTCTGAGTAGGCGGTATGCGACTGAATAGAGCTGGAGATTTTTCAGTCGGGCAGCATATGACATATGTTTAAGACCCTTTATCCTCTTGGTGAGGAACTTTTGGGGTCTTTCCAACTGCTGCAGGTGTCGGGTGAGATACATCCCAAATGGGGCATTGTACTCAATCATTGGCCTGATAAGAGAAGAGTACAGGGGCACAATGACCTCTCTTGATCTAGATGTGAAACCCTTCATGATAAGGTGGGCAATATCTCAATATAATCACAAAATTCTATATGACCTAAAGCAGATAAAGCAACAGAATAATCATCAAATATTGTAAGATTTAAAGCAGTTAAGGCAACAGAAAAGACATCACAAAACAGTTAATGCCAAAGAATAAAAATTTTACCTTACACAGAGCAGCAGATGCTCAGCAGCATGAAGGGGAAAGAAGGTTTCAAAATGGCTCCTGCTGTTGTGAGGCACCTATGAAGACTTGGAAGAGGAAGTGCGGTGAGGGGGAGGGGTAATGACTAATACTGGGCTGGGCTAGCATCCTGGTCAAGATGAAGTCATAGAAACAATCAGAAAAGATAGTGAAAAACTAGCTTGAGAGACAAGGATATAAAGTTTTTAAAGGTATAGTCACCAGAAATAAAATAAAAAGAAATAAAATATGAGCAGAAGTAAGCTTACAAAAGGACACTGGTCTCAAGCGACACAAGTAGATTTACTTGAAGCAAACCCAGTGCTGTATGGTTAAAATAAGCTACAATAGAGAGGGACTTTGGAGGGGGAGAGAGAGGTATTACTAGCAGCTAAAAGCAGGGCAAAACCTTAAAAAAAAATATGTAAGAGTCTGAAGACAGTAAAATAGGGCAGGTGCACTAGGAAAGGCAATTATGAGTGAGGCTAGAAATGAATTCAGGGAAGGGTAAAGTGCAGAACAGAAGAATATACACAGAAACAGTATGAGGATAGTGGGTAACCAAAGAGAAAGGATAGGAGCTGCTGACATCTGATTTTTGTGGTGACTAGCAAAAAAAAAAAACACTGTAAATTATAAATGCTTATAAAGTCTAGCATTAATTAAAAGATTAGCTTATGTAGTAGTTATTTACTGGGACACATACTTCAGTGGTATTATTTTAAGCTTAAAATGGTGGCTTCCAGTCAGATAGTTAGAGTTGCAGGGTATCTGTTAAGGTCCTCAAACCTGTGTTGCCTGTACTGTGGCCAGGAGAAAACTGCAGGGAAAATTCCACAAGAGTTCAGTGGTATTATTTTAAGCTTAAAATGGTGGCTTCCTGACGTATAGCTGGAGTTGGAGGGTATCTGTTAAGGTCCTCAAACCTGTATTGCCTGTACTATGGCCAGGAGAAAACCGCAGGGAAAAGTCCACTATGGTTCAGTGGTATTATTTTAAGCTTCTGAACAGATAGTTAGAGTTGCAAGGTATCTGTTAAGGTCCTCAAACCTGTGTTGCCTGTACTGTGGCCAGGAGAAAACCGGAGGGAAAGTCCACTAGGGTTCAGTGGTATTATTTTAAGCTTAAAATGGTGGCTTCCGGACAGATAGTTAGAGTTGCAGGGAATCTGTTAAGGTTGTTGCTGGGCAGAACACGGGCCGTTGGATACAGAGTGATTAAGACACTTTAAAGCAGTTGTAAGCGGGTTTGCATGAAGCTTAGCACTGCCAACCTCCGGTTACAGTGTCTTTGACTCAGTTAGCTTCTAAATTGCTTAACCTGTGTAGGGACTGCTTAGCTCCACGCAAACACGCTTACAACTGCTTTAAAGTGCCTTAATCACTCTGTATCCCACAGGCTGTGTTCTGCCCAGCAACAAAATAAACAGCTCTTGCACGGCTCAAACCCATGGAACCTGCACACCCTTGAGAGGTTAATTTACCACTAAGCCATGACAAATACAAAGGAATTCCCTGTTTTCACAAACATATCATCCAGTCCTGTCATGCAAAAGTACAGAGAATATATACCAATACCTAGATATCTGTGTGTGTAACAATATTAATATCTAAACAGATACGACATATCTATATATATATATTTATATATATATATATGTATATAAACAATGAAAGTCCAAAACACAAACCAAGAACAAGCTGTAAAACCTCAGAAAGGAAAGACAGAATCCACACAGTGTAGATTTAGCGCTTTCATTTTTAATAAAAACTTCTTCAGAATAGCATACAAACAAACAGCAATACAAGACTGACCCATTTTATATCCCATAACCACCCAAGTACAATTAATTAATGATGTCATAATTGATAAATTAAGTAATTAATCCTTTTATACATATATTATATAAAATAGTCATATACTTTCACAAAACAAGCTTACAAAATTTCTAAAAATTTCTAAAAACTGTTATAAATACGTATATGATATGCAGTGTGGAAAAAACATTTATCATACTAGTCTTTGTAAATCAATTATTCATAAATAACCTTCCATTTTAAGCCTAAGGACAGAACTGATAGAAATACTAGTATTTAACACTGGGAACTGTGCTGCATTAGTTTTTAACTGCCATCTAAGTTCCCTATTTTCCAAATAATCGTTCAGGGGACCCCCTCTATCCCCTAATGTAACTTCATCAAGCACTGAAAATCTAAAATTATGTCCTATGTTACTCTTAATATGGCTAGACAGTACATTTTTCATATCCTCCTTAATGATATCATAGAAGTGTTGGTACATTCTACTCCTAAGGGCATTAACTGTCTTACCAATATAGAAACATGGACACTCAGTACACATCCCTATATACACAACAGCCTTACTACTACAAGTGTATTTCTTTTTGTAGGTATATTTCCCATAATTAGGTATAAATAGTTCTGTCCCTTCCAAAATATGTTTACATTGTGAGCAAAACCCACATTTAACCATGCCCCTATTCCCGGGCCACTCTTCTTGTGTTCTTTCTAACATGTTTTTAATAGTCGTATCCTTTTTATACACTATATTATGACCTGTTCCTACAGTATCCAAATACTCCTTGTTAGTACTAAACAAATTCCAATTATGTTGTATTATGTTACTAATATTTGTAAACTGATGGTTATATTTAAAAATAGCAGCTCTATTAAATGTTTTATTTTCCATTTTATGTTCCCCTTCAAAAGGAATAACTGACCCTTTTCCTAATACAGGGACAAATATCCCTTGTTTCCTCTTATTTACTACCTCTTTCAAAATAATGTTAACAAACCCTAATGGATACCCTCTATTTGACAACATACCTTTTAAAATTTGAATTTGATCTAGAAACTCTGGGTAATCAGATACCATCCTCGCCAACCTCACTCCCTGCCCTTTCACCAGTGCCTTCTTCTTGTGGGGGGGGGGGGATGAAAACTGGTGAAATGCAGAAGTGAGTTGGAATATGTAGATTTTCTGAAGATGGTAGTTTCAAAACAATTATTAGATCTGTTTTTGTGAATAGTAATGTCCAGATAGTCAATTTTGTCAAATGATAGGGTATGAGTAAATTCTAAAAAAGTTGTACTTTCTTTAATGTATCCTAGAAATTAATTTAATAAATCCTCACTCCCATTCCATAAAATAACTATATCGTCTAGGTACCGCCCATAATATTTCCAAAGCTTTCCATAGGGGCTAGTAAAAATAAATTCTTTCTCCCAAAATGCTAAAACTAAATTAGCAAAAATGGGTGCACAAGTAGCCCCCATAGCTACACCTTTACATTGTTTGAATAGTTGTTCTTCAAATGCAATTATATTGGTGTCCAAAATAATTTCCATAAGGCTCCTAATTGTAAGTATCCTGTCATGGTTCATTTCAGTATAACGACATAGGTATGAATAGAAACATTCAATACCGGTGTCGTGGGGAATGACAGAAAACAAATCCCTGACGTCTATAGTTACAAAAATAAGGTTGTGATTGTACATACTTTTATTAATCTTTTTCAATAGGTCCCATGAATCCTTGACAATCCAATTACAATTCGATAATATGTTTTTCAATTGAGTGTCTATAAATTTAGCTATAAAATAAGTTTTTGACGCTTTCGCAACAACTATGGGTCTAAGGGGGGGGGGGGTTATTCAAATCCTTATGTAATTTTGGTATGCCAAAAGTAGTGGCAATCTTTGGACATTAAACTTCCATGTATAACCATTCATCTAATGTAATTTGTCTGTTTAGAAGAAGTTCTTCCATCATTATGTCCACTTTCCTATATAAAATGTTTTTCTCATTAATACTAATCTGACAGTACGTGTCGGTGTACAAAATCCCAAACATTTTATTAATATAGGTATTTTTATCCATAATTACTAACCCACCCCCTTATCTGGTTTCATGATCCTGTTAGAAAGAACACAAGAAGAGTGGCCCGGGAATAGGGGCATGGTTAAATGTGGGTTTTGCTCACAATGTAAACATATTTTGGAAGGGACGGAACTATTTATACCTAATTATGGGAAATATACCTACAAAAAGAAATACACTTGTAGTAGTAAGGCTATTGTGTATATAGGGATGTGTACTGAGTGTCCATGTTTCTATATTGGTAAGACAGTTAATGCCCTTAGGAGTAGAATGTACCAACACTTCTATGATATCAATAAGGAGGATATGAAAAATGTACTGTCTAGCCATATTAAGAGTAACATAGGACATAATTTTAGATTTTCAGTGCTTGATCAAGTTACATTAGGGGATAGAGGGGGTCCCCTGAACGATTATTTGGAAAATGGGGAACTTAGATGGCAGTTAAAAACTAACGCAGCACAGTTCCCAGGGTTAAATACTAGTATTTCTATCAGTTCTGTCCTTAGCCTTAAAATGGAAGGTTATTTATGAATAATTGATTTACAAAGACTAGTATGATAAATGTTTTTTCCACACTGCATATCATATACGTATTTATAACAGTTTTTAGAAATTTTTAGAAATTTTGTAAGCTTGTTTTGTGAAAGTATATGACTATTTTATATAATATATGTATAAAAGGATTAATTACTTAATTTATCAATTATGGCATCATTAATTAATTGTACTTGGGTGGTTATGGGATATAAAATGGGTCAGTCTTGTATTGCTGTTTGTTTGTATGCTATTCTGAAGAATTTTTTATTAAAAACGAAAGCGCTAAATATACACTGTGTGGATTCCGTCTTTCCTTTCTGAGGTTTTACAGCTTATATATATATATATATATATATATATATATATATATATATATATATATATATATATATATATATATATATATATATATATATATATATATATATGCCCATATATACATGCATATGCTTAAATTGACACATATATGTGTCTACACCTATATTCACAGCACGTTACCTATGTGTACGCAGATATATATCTATGTAGGTATATACAGACATAGTTATATATATGTTAGCAGATATATATATATATATATATATATATATATATATATATATATGGCCATACATCTGTAGATAGCAATGGCAGATTAACAAATGCACATATGTCCAAATGCATCATTCATGGGATTGAGAGGCCCCACACACTATATGTCTCATATGAATAGGCATCCGCCCCACAGCCAAACATGTGCACCCTGCAATACACTACCAAGTACAGTCTGCCACCCATAGGAAATGTAATATGTGGAAGCCATCAACATCCCCTAGATGCAGCTACACAGACACATATATGCAGATACAGATATATATATCTATATATATATATATATATATATATATATATATATATATATATAGATAGATATACATGTGACTACACATACACACGCAGATATATGTACAGTAAGATACATATGTAGAAGGTGCACACAATATGGAAAAGCCACCATGCCTACTGTTAACACCTGAACAACTGGACACTGTATGGGCCACCCATACAAATGTCAATCGTTGCCTGCAACATATACCCATAGAGAGGTCATAGGAAAGACCCCACACACAGGTTTGCAGAAATGGGAACCTTTAATGGTGTACTATTACAGTTCTATATACCATGTCTTATAGCTGTTCAGACACTGACAACCATATAAACAGAGTACTGCAACTGTAAAACAGTTACACTAATACAGTAGTCTGGAAAGGTTCACAAATGTTGCTGTCCAGGCCAAGCCCTTCAAATTGTACAATAGTGAACACAGACTGGGCCATAGGGTACCAAACAATCAGCACTATGTACGGGGGTGTGTAGTTTAGCAGCCTCTATCTATACTTTGTACAAACGCAGTAGGTGGCAAAGACGTTATGTGATCACATGGGTTGTCACTGTTACATAACAAGGCATAACTGACACCATCACGAGCACACCGACAAACAGAACAGTCCGTATGGCAGGAGGCAGTAGGCTTCTAGTACCCCAATTCATGTAAGTAATGTAAATATTGGTGAAGTATATGGTACTGTACATCCAGATACCTTGTGGCAGCTCAGCCCTGATACCCCCACATTTGTAACAGCCTAGGTCATTAATGGTGCTCCCCACCTAGACTCAATAATACAGGGCCATATACCACTGTTACATACACTGGCCTCTGGAGTACATAAGAGCACACATGTAATGTGTAGGTGACACCCACGCATATATGACCCCAGCCCCACTGTATGTGAGGGGGATACAACAGCAGTGGACTAATGGCAGCAATGGCAGTGTGATATACTCACAGCCCACTACAGAACAACCCCCAACAGCATGGCATATGTGCGAAGCTTGGTATGTAGATGGAGGACAGAGGCTGGAACACAGGCACATATGTAGAACACTGTTGCCATACACTGAGCAAGTTGCTGGTGTTACATGATAGTCTGCAACATACACTTATTCAGGGAATTGAGGTTAAAAACAGAAATGGATATAGCCATGTACTGATACCACTCAACACACACACTGCCAGGGTAATATCTGCCACAGGACCTGTGTGGTGGACGGACAACACATGATAGGCATACCTCTGTCCAGCAAGATGATAGGCCCACAGTAGTAAGCTATGCAGACAGACTGCATTCCAAGGTAAACTAGTATGCACACACACACACCCTGTAACACCAGTACTATACAAAGCATAACACAACTCTTCTCACAAGCTGTATCTAGTTCCTGATCCTCCTACAAATATGTGGCCGTCCTGAGTGTGCAGGTTCTTCTGTAAGAGGTATTGCT
This sequence comes from Protopterus annectens, assembly GCF_019279795.1. Taxonomy (NCBI): domain Eukaryota; kingdom Metazoa; phylum Chordata; order Ceratodontiformes; family Protopteridae; genus Protopterus; species Protopterus annectens. Next base: position 679,021,896 of record NC_056726.1, on the reverse strand, counting down.
ACCTGCTGTCTCTACCACTGATGCCCACACACAGGAAGGATGTCCATCACACAAGAAATGTAAAGGTACCACACCCACATGCTGTAGGGATTTATAATGGGTGGTTGCCATGATAGTTGTAATTGGAAGTAGTACACATGTGTAATCATATATATATATATATATATATATATATATATATATATATATATATATATATATATATATAAAACTATCTGGAGTGTAGCCCTACCCCAGCCCCTATAGTCCCAAAGCCGTAGTGCAAGGGTATGTCAGGTATGTATAGTAGATATATTAGTAGACCATTGCTACTGTCATTGGGATTGTCTTCAGAGACATGGTGTGTGTGTGGAAGGTCACATTTGCTTTTAACAATTGTGCCATTGGCTACTGACAGACAGTCTAAGGGAATCGGTGTAAAGTACCGCTGCTAGCATGTAATGCCCCTGTGGATTGCAGCAGACATATTTGCCAATATATGTGGAACTTCAGACACACCCTGTACAGTCCAGAGGTATGTACATAATCCCTTAGTGCACAGCATGTGTACCAGGCCTGACAATATGGATGTAGACAGCCATGTAGATGGGTATAACACATAACGTCTGGTATAAATTTGCCACCATAGGTTTTGCATTCACACACTCCTGTCTGGCCTGACACAGAATGACTGCTGGTACAGGGGTGTCATGGACACATACTACCCACTAGATATTGACATATATCTGTACAGCATCCCACTGCTCTGTCTGACATACATGACTGTTAAGGGAGGCCTGGCAGCAGTACATCTGGCATGTATCTGCACATGGCATCTCAGTGGGTAAGTACACTGTGCTGCTAGGCATGTAACAATGCACTGTGCAGGCTACAGGCAGACTGACTCAACACTGGCCTACATCTCCTATGGGGGAATGCACATGTGCCTGCATATATAGCAGGATCAGCAGGCATGTCACAGCACAGGCTAAGATACACCTGTGTAAAAGTGCATAACCACAACCAATGTGAACACAGCCACAGCCACATATGGTAAGCTAGCATAATATTACAGTATATGGACTATCTGTTCTACACCATCCTCATATGTGCCACTCACAGAATGACCCTACATATACTGGGCTGCTACATAGTTTGGTCTGATGGCTGTCGGTGATATGGGACATGTGTGTGTGTATGGCCCTACAAACATGTACACCAAAATGGTACCATACAGTGGGGCAGCAGGTAAAATCAGATAGAAGGGGAACTAGAACAATGACATCTACCACAGTCTGTACACAGGCTATAATACATATTAACAATACACAAACTGTCGACATTCACCATCACTACACAGACCTCAGTGCTGTACAAACATCCACAGAATGTCCAGGTTATGTCATGAAATATAATCCCTACTGTACATAACATGTGTAACAATCAGATTTATCACTGGCTTGTTATCACATATGATGACACTATTTATGGTGTACAGCACATATGCACCACGTCATGCACGACATATGTACAAATGTTGACAGAGGTGTGGCTGACAGCACATACAGGGCCAATATAGACATGTTGCTGTGATAATCTCATGCATTTACCATTGTAATGGGGTTTGTTGCAACATATGTCCTATGCGGGATATGAAGTCAGTAACTGACATGGACTTCACCATCTACAGACTGCAATCCTCACAATACCTTCTGCATTCCAAAGATAGATACTTCATGGTTAATACATGACACCAAAGGCACAACATAGCCCAGTCTGCAGATGACCCTGCAGATGGGAATTTCTCATATACATGGAACTGACATGGCAGGTATTGCAGCATGTATGACTGCCATATCCAGACAAACACTGTTAAACCAACATTACTCCAAATGCAGTATAGCAGCACTTACAGTCTGTAGTCAGGTCAGGCACAGCCCCCTCCTGTTTGTTGCCCTCATTCCACAGTGTACGTTGTTAGAGATAAATCCTTAATCCATCTGAGATGCTGTTTGCCAAACAACAGATATAGTTCTTGCTTACAGTGAATGAAAAGGGCCAACACCACCATGATGTTCCTAGATATTAGAGTGTGTTTCCATGCAATTGGCTATGGGAATGTTACTACAGCTGTTCCATATACAATCAGCTAGGGGAGGGCTGCAATCCATGCAGAGGCCATCAGTTGATCATGAGCATCACTTAAAATGCACATGCTGTTGCCTAAGCAAAGCAGGTGTGGGTCTCCACATCTACCAGAGAGGGAGTGGTGGAGGCAGATAGAGGCAAATACATGTCAGGGAGGGGTGGGAGAGTAAAACTGAAGCATGTCTGTGTCACACACCTACCAGCACAAGGTATCAAAGCCCTGGTAACTATGAAGTGCTATCACAGTTTGATACAGTTATTGGATGCACCACATGGGTTACTGGCTGTAGAGCGCTCAGAACATATATGTGATGGTGAGTGACATCTGCAACAGGGATACAGTAGATATATGGTAGATGACGTACACCTGCCTGTCCGCATAAACAGGTGCCAGTGTCAACATAGCCTCACTCTCAAAGGGACGCACACACATTAACACATTTGGCATGGCCAGGAGTACAACTCATCACTAGAGGGATTGCCACAACACATCAATGTGCAGGTATCATATGCACCACACAGATCATACGGAGGTCATATGGGCAAAGATTATGAGTAGGTGTCAGACATCAGACAGCATGTTTCAGTGTACCCAGGGGGAGTTGCAGTGAGTGTGGATGTGGACATACGCACCATACAACACACACACACAAACACACTGGGTGCCAGTACTGACATGCATGGATGCATGCCTGCATGGGTGTGTGGTGGTCAACTGTGCCAGCAGGCTAGGCTATACAAGGGTAGGTGATGGGTATACCTTGGCATCAGACCACATGACAATGGTCTGCATTATGGCTCAGGGCTGTCATTTCTGCATTTGCCCATACAGGTGGATATTGTATCCCCCATCCAGTCACCTGGGTGGCTATTGTGTGTGGCCAATGCTGTGCATCCCCTGCCATGTATGTGTTCTTTACTCCATGACATGGATGGTGTCTAGGATGTGTACACCTCCCACATGCATGTACCGTGACATGTGGAACTGTAGCTGGGGTGTCTGGCCCATGTTGAGAACACAGATTATCATCAGATGTGCCAGTCTTGCCCACCTGTGGCAGGTACTGGTAATGGGAAGCAGGTTTACCCTGCACCTACATTGATAGCATGCTAACAGCATTCCCTGGTGTCAGTGGCATCTGTCCATACAAGGCATGTTGTCAGGCATGGTATGTCCATTGTGGGTCACATGTGAAGGCACCACAGGTGGTGCAGGTGTCCATTGGGGAACATGGGGGAGGTGCAATGTCTGCATGTACGTGCATATTGGACAGATGGGCAGGGTGACATGCCCTGTGTAGCCCACTGCTATCACTCCATAGTTACTATCGCTGGCCAATATGCAGTGTACTGCCCACATATTGGCTGTTGCCTTGGTATGTGTGTGTATGAGACATGGGTTGAGAGTGTGCTCTGGGTATTACTGAGGTTGCTAACTGTGATTGTCTGGCCTTGATGTCACATGTATGGGTATGGCTTTGCACCCCAGCCTCTCACCTGTTCAACATCTGTTATCCCAGTACGGTTGACATTGTGATATATCGTTGGGCCACCATATAAGAAATATGCAAAACCCGCTCCACATTGGCCACAGACTCACAACCACCTCTACACAGGATACAAGTTACAAACACATACACACACACACCTGTCATGTGTGGGAGTAAAACCTCTACTTAACTAGGTGATTACACTATAGCATTACATAGTTACAGTACACACCACAGACATTAATGGAGTATTCCTTCCCCAAAGGTCTATTTCACAAAGAATGACATCAGCAGGATTACCAGAGTAGGGCATTTCAAATGTATTGCAAGTGAGTAGCCTAAAATGCATTGCTCAATACACAGATAGTGAGACACACACGAAGCATCCACAGCCAACATGTGTGGGTATAGAACCCATGACTGAGGTCAACTTTACACTACAGCATGGAGCTGTTATAAGATGCACCATGGGGATTAATAGAGAATTCCTTCCCCAAAGGTGTATTTCACAAGGAATAACATCAGCAGGATTCCCAAAGTAGGGCATTTCAAATGTACTGCACAGCAGTCTGCATTTAAAGTGGAACCTGTGTGTTGAGAGACAGCCTTACAAGACTATCTGCAAATATATAGAGCTGAATATATTTTTCTGTATTATTCTGTATTATAGAGCTAAATTGTTGCTTAGATATCTGTTGTCTTAGTGTTCTGCAAATATACAGAGATCAGTATATATTTTTTTGGTTTTATAATTTGCACTCTGATTCCTCACATCTCTGTTGAAACTTTTCCTCATTCCCCCTCCCTGTTCTTGGTTGTAGTTTAAATTTGGTGGCTTTTGCAGTGCCCGCTCCACTGTAGATTTGATCTAGGACACTCCCCAAGTCCCATCTCTTTACCGAATTCTACCTAATAAACCCTTTCTGCACTTGCTTTTAGTCCTTTTTAATTTAATTACATTTTTTCAAACTGTGTGTGGACTAATATTGCTACATACTCAAGTGTGCCAGCTTGCACTGCATGTGAATTGTTTTTACTACTGTTTTTGCTACTTTTCTGAAAAAAAAATTGTAAGCCTGTTTCCTACCTTTCCTGTAATTAGTGTTCCAGATACAGATTTGCTGTATCCAGGACTATTTGTAAGCTTCTGAGCCCCCAAGCCTTTCTGTGTTGGAGGGAAGCCTTCTAGCTTATCAGTGGGAGTGGCAAGCACTAGGTAACCTGTCTACCACATAAGGAGTGGTTTTGGCCCAGAATTTGTAGTTATTGGCCATTTGGGCTGTCTTCCATCTCTCTCAACTTTCTGATTTGAAGGCTTGCATTTGCAATTGTTTCTGTCCTGTAACTCCTGGGCCCATCTCATTTGCTCACTCAAAAAAAAAAAAAAAAATTATCTGCTTTTACTGTATTTGTGTTTCTTCCTACTTTATTTTGCTTTTGCGTCATCTTAAAAGTACTCAATTGTATTTATTACTGCTTGGTGTAACTCATTCTAAGCCTTTTAGTTTAAGCACTTGGGCTTCAGACCAGTTGTTTTACATTAGGAAGGTTTGTGGTCTGCACTGTGGTGGCAGGACAGGTAGCTTACATCCTTCTAAGTTGGGAACTGCTGATTGAGGGCTCAGTGTCTGTTATTCTAAAAGTGTATTAATTCTGTTTTAAGCACTTGGGCTTCAGGCCAGTTATTTTACATGAAAAGGGTTCGTGGTCTGCACTCTTGTGGGAGGAGAGGCTGGACTCTGCCCTTCTAGCTGGGAATTTCTGGTTAAAGGCTTATGGTGCCTGCACATCTAAACTGCTTCTTACTGAAATTGGTACACCTTGTTTGCTGTAGCATAGACTAGATCCAGGCCTGCTGAATCTAGCTTTGTTTGTATAACGTGAGCACTAATCCAGGCATTCTTTAAAGTATTTAATTGTATTTATTACTGCTTGGTAGTAACTTGATTAAAGTGTAGCTATCATTCTAAGTCTTTTGGATTAAGCACTTGGGCTTCAGACCAGTTGTTTTACATTATGAAGGTTTGTGGCCTGCACTGTGGTGGCAGGACAGGTAGCTCACTTCTTCTAAGTTGGGAACTGCTGATTGGGGGCTCAGTTCTGTTATTCTAAAAGTGTATTAATTCTGGTTTAAGCACTTGGGCTTCAGGCCAGTTGTTTTACATTAAGAAGATTTGTGGTCTGCACTGTAGTGGCAGAACAGGTAGCTTACACCCTTCTAAGTTGGAAACTGCTGATTGAGGGCTCAGTGTCTGTTATTCTAAAAGTGTATTTATTCTGGTTTAAGCACTTGGGCTTCAGGCCAGTTATTTTACATTAAAAGGGTTTGTGGTCTGCACTCTTGTGGGAGGAGAGGCAGGACTCTGCCCTTCTGAGCTGAGAATTTCTGGTTAAAGGCTTATAGTGCCTGCATATTTGAACTGCTTCTTACTGAAATTGGCACACCTTGTTTGCTGTAGCATAGACTAGATCCAGGCCTGCTGAATCTAGCTTTGTTTGTATAACTTGAGCACTAATCTAGGCATTCTTTAAAGTATTCAATTGTATTTATTACTGCTTGGTCATACCTTGATTAAAGTGTAGCTATCATTCTAAGTCATTTGGATTAAGCACTTGGGCTTCAGACCAGTTGTTTTACATTAGGAAGGTTTGTGGCCTGCACTGTGGTGGCAGGACAGGTAGCTTACATCCTTCTAAGTTGTGAACTGCTGATTGAGGGCTCAGTGTCTGTTATTCTAAAAGTGTATTAGTTCTGGTTTAAGCACTTGGGCTTCAGGCCAGTTATTTTACATTAAGAAGGTTCGTGGTCTGCACTCTTGTGGGAGGAGAGGCTGGACTCTGCCCTTCTGAGCTGGGAATTTCTGTTTAAAGGCTTACAGTGCCTGCATATTTGAACTGTTTCTTACTGAAATTGGTACACCTTGTTTGCTGTACCATAGAGTAGAACCAGGCCTGCTGAATCTAGCTTTATTTGTATGCTTGTTGTTTGTTTGCTTATTTCCCTGAAACGCTAATTCCACCTAAAACGCGGCTTTTCAGCACTTCTGTGGATCTCTAGTGATATCTGCATTGCTTACTGTACTTATTTCCTTGTTTCACTTGAAAGAAAGTTAATGTTTGTCGTTTTTGCATTTATGTTACATGTAACACATTGCATTCAAGTTACTTGGCGCTTGTTCACTAAAACAATTATATAAGTCAGCACTAAAATATTAAAAGCACTACACCCTCACAAACTCCCCTTGAGTACCTCGTTCCCCATTGACCCTTTTTTTACAATTATAAAGGAATTCCCAATACTATTCTAGCATGTCCAAAGGTCAGTTGTCAATCTCCTCTCCGGTCCAGCTGGTGAATCTGGGAATCTTGAGGCAATCTTACAACTGCCTCATGTACACAGAAAACCCTCTCCTCCTCCCAACAAATTCCAACACATGTGAGAGATGCAACCATATAGCCATACTGGAGGCTAAGCTCTCTCAACGAAACCAGTCAGGAGGAGAAGGAAACCCCACACACTACAATTCCAGTCTCACATAGACCTACCACGACAGCAAACCAAACACATAAACACACAAGAACATACTCAGAGGCTCTAAAAAAAATTTGCCATAAGCAGCAGAGACCTCCAAAGCAGACACCCAAGCAACCGCTACCCCAAAACAAAACACGTGCAACACATAGCTCACAAAGCCAGTGTGCCGAACAGTCACAGCCCTTAAGGCTAAACAACACACCTGATACACTTGTAATAGGTGACTCTATCGTCAGGCACACTGATGTCCCGCACACAAGGCTGAGCAAGGAGAAGGTCATGGTGAGCTGCCTGTCGGGCGATAGGATCCGCCACATAACACAAGCACTCAGGTCACTCCAAGGCAAGTACAAATATGACTCAGTCATTGTCCATGCTGGTGTGAATGACCTGAGACGTACCTCCCTGGACTACATGAAAAGAGACATAGAGGAGCTCTCTGAGCATGTAGCCCAGGCCGGTATGACCCTGACCTTGAGTAGCATCTTACCCTCACCAAGAATGATGCCACAATATGAAGACAAGATGATCAATTTCAACAATTGGCTTAAGTATTGGTGTCATTCAAAGGGGATCCAATGCCTGTCAGCCTGGGATGACATGCTCGACAAGCCATGATGCTTCACTAGGGACGGCTTGCACCTGTCAACCCTGGGCTTTCGGATATTGGCAAAGGCTCTTGCTACCCCCATAGTGCCTTTTTTAGGCAAGGCTCAAAAGACAAACCCACCTGCATAGGTATCACAATGGATAAGAAACTAAGAGTAATGCTACCCAACGCCAGAAGTCTAAACCTCAAGATGCACGCACTCGGAACTCTCCTTAGCATGGAGAACATCGATATCTGTGCAGTAACAGCAACCTGGTTCAAGGCTCCCGAGAGCACCCCAGCACTACCAAGTTATACCTCATACCATGCTTTTTCGCCCCAAAACTTGGACCGTACCACAAAAGAAGGGGGAGTATCAATATTCGTCAAAGATACCCGCACCTCCAGGTTGGTGGCACAGCACGAAGCATCAGAGACTATCCATGTGCAACTAACAGTGGGTAAAACTGCCTTCCAGTTTACAGCCTGCTACAGACCACCCTCCCAAACCCAGAAACCCCACTTGGCCTTCCTAAGAACACTGCAAAATATGAAGGTCTCTCCAAACACCATTATATTGGGCGACTTCAACTACCCAAACATAGACTGGGAGCATTACTCTAGCTCCAACACCCTAGTCCAAAGGTTCCTAGAATTTATAAACTCAAATGCTATGGAACAACTTGTTACCACTCCCACAAGAGGGGAAAACATACTGGACCTGATCATCACAAACATGGGGACTATATGCTCCAGACCAGAAGTGTATCCCTCACTGGTAAGATCAGACCATAAACTAATCTCACTGGATATTCACATCTCGACTCCACCCCCTGCCCTGAAAACCACAGTGAAAAACTTCTCTAAAGCAAATTTCACACTCCGCAAAACCAAGGTGGAATCCTTCAAAGCCCCTGGGCCTGTGGAAAATACGGCCCAGACTGCAGAATCCTTTATAAACGTATTCTATGAACACCTTCAGGAATGCATGGATCATGCAATCCCAAATAAAACCAAGACCCAATCTTCCAAAGGCAGACATCCTGTCTGGTGGACCCCAGCCATAAACAAACTATACAATAGAAGGAGGAAGCTACTACATGATAAAGCAAAATCACAAAAAGGGAAGGCATCTCTGATCAGTATTAGCAAAAAACTACGGGTACTCATAAAATCGTCTAAGGCCAGCTTTGAGAGAAAATTGCACAGGACACTAAGGATAATCACAAGGCTTTCTTTAGTTATGTTAGGAACCTGGGTGGGAATTCCCAGATATGCTCAGAATTAGTCCAAAATGACAAAAAATACACCGAACCCACAGACATTGCCAACATCCTAGCTGACAGGTTCAGTGCAAACTCCCCCCCCCTCCCCACCAAAAGGGCAAATATCTATCCCAGCAGGGTTCTGCCCCCCTGACATCTCAGATGCTCAAGTAAGAGCTGCCCTCTCCAAAGCAAAAAACACAGCATCAATGGGACCAGACGGTGTCCTGGGCTGCGTCCTACATGAACTCCAAGAAGAGCTAAACGCAAACATAAAACTACTGTTCAATCTCAGCCTTACTACAGGATATGTACCCAAAGAGTGGAGTACAGCAACAGTGGTCCCTCTTCACAAAGGTGGTGCCTCAACAGATCCTGGAAACTATTGCCCCATAAGCCTGACTAGCTTGGTCTGCAAAGCTATGGAAAGGATCATCATGGATCTCATAAATAAAGATATTGGGGACCTATAGACACTGGATCCTACCCAGTTCAGCTTTGTTAAGGGCAGATCCTGCCTCTTAAACCTGGTTGATTTCTTTGAAACAGTCACCAAGGCCATTGACGAGGGGAAGGTGGTCCACACAGCCTACCTGGACCTCGCAAAAGCCTTCGATACAATACTCCACTCGGGCATTATAGATAAGCTCACCAGCTTAAATATAAACCCCTATGTCACTAGATGGGTTGCAAATTGGCTCCTGGACAGAATCCACATGGTTAGAATTGCTGGAGCCATGTCAGACTCCAAACCAGTTACAAGTGGCGTCCCACAAGGCTCAGTCCTGGGACCTCTCTTGTTCGGTATATATTTCTTGGAGGTACAGGCCAACACGGAAGGACTGTGGCTGACCAAGTTCACAGATGACTGCAAACTGGGCTCCATAATCGACTCTCCAGCCGACACAAGCATCCTCAAAAAGGGCCTCATAGAAACAGACAACTGGTGCCAGAGCCATGACCTCAAGCTAAATGCCAAAAAGTGTATAGTCACCCCCTTTGGCAAAAACAAAGTGCCCACAAATTACCACATAGGTGGTAATCCATTAAGTACAGAAGAAGTAATTAGGGACCTGGGGACCCAAGTTGATAGCAATCTCTCATTTGACAATCACGTGGCCAAAGTGGTTAGAAAAACATTTTATATAGCCCACCTAATCATGAAGGGATTCACATCTAGATCAGGGCAGGTCATCGTGCCTCTTTACTCATCCCTCATCAGGCCCATAATTGAGTACAATGCCCCTTTTGGGATGTACCTTACCAGACACCTGCAGCAACTGGAAAGACCCCAAAAGTACCTCACCAAGAGGATCAAAGGGCTCAAACAGATGCCATATGCTGCCCGGTTAAAGAAACTCCAGCTCTACTCAGTGGCATACCGCCTGCTCAGAGGCAATCTGTGCCTAATGTATAAAGCCATGTCCAACCTGGAATTAATGGACATGCTGCACCTCAGAAAATCCAAATCCCATCGAGCTAAGTGCTCGAGAGACTTGAACCTCAGCACTGAAATAAATAGGACATGCTGGAGTGACAGATTCATAACCCAGAGGCTCCCTTCACTCTGGAATATAATCCCAGTCAAGTTTAGGCAGAGTCCCTCATTGACTCTCTTCAAGAGGAATCTTGATGAGTGGATGGGAGATCATAGGTTTACCCCAGGTATCACTTCTGTGTCACTGTTGGACAGAGGCACAGTACACTAACCTCGAAAAAGGGCATAGCAAAATTAATTTAAAATGGGTGGCAAAAGCCAAACACACTCTGGCTAGGCTTATAAATGCCCTAGAGCAGATAGCCTAGTATGAACCTATGAACCTATAAGTGAGTAGCTTAAAATGCATTGCTCAATAGACAGACAGTGAGACACACACAAAACATCCATAACTGACATGTGCAGGTATAGAACCCATGACCAAGGTCTATATCACACTACAACATGGAGTTGTTATAGGATGCACCATGGGGAACACTAGTGAACACTTTCCCTGAAGGTGTATTTCACAATGGATGACATGAGCAGGATTACCAAAGTAGGGCATTTCAAATGTACTGCGAGTGACTAGCCTATACTGCATTGCTCCATACAAAGACATTGGAACACAGACAAAACATCCAGAACTGCCACAATACAGCAGTATGCAGTTACCAGATGCTCTACAGGGATTACTGGGCTACAACCTTCCCACAGGTGTATTTCTAGGTTGGTGACATCAGCAGCCTTGGCAAAGTTGAGTATATGAATTGTAAGGAGTGTGAGTAACCTAAAAAGCATTATTCTACACACAGTCAGAGGCAGACACACACTTGTCAATTTTTGGATTAAAACACCTACCTTTCTACTTTATCACACTACACAGTTACAGGATGTGCTATAGAGATTACTGGGCTACAATTTTCCCAGAGATGTATTTCTAGGTTGGTGACATCAGCAGCCTTGGCAAAGTTGAGTATATGAATTATAAGGAGTGTGAGTACCCTTAAAAGCATTGCTCTCTACAAAGTCAGAGACAGAAACACACAGACACACTTGCCATGTTTGGGGTTAGAACACCTACCTACCAACTGCAACTGCCAAATATGTCTGGTCCACTGGTGTCTGCAGTCATAGCCTTCATGTGTTTAAGTGTATGAGCATGCCCAGTATGACCTTTCAGTATGTTGTTGACTGACATTGCCTTCATTTCTGTAAGCGTGAGTGCATGCCCAGTATGGCCGTCTGCACTGAATGTGTGGATCGTGTCCAGGTAGTTTATGCTGCAGTGGTGACCTTTGTGTTGTACACTGACAGGTGGCATGCTGTCTCTGACTGTTACTAAATTTCTGCATAGCGGCGGGCACACCTGACTGTTTCTATATTTCTACACAGGGTTGGGGGGGCACACCTGACTGTTATTACATTACTATGTAGGATGTGGGGGGCACATGTGACACTCGTACACATTTGCTATGACTGTACTGGTATGTCAGGTACTCCATTTCATTCTGTATTGCTAACTATCATGCTGACTAGAGGCATACCAGTGTACTACAGATTGTGGATTTGGTTGCCCTACATATTATTGTCTGACTTCCTACCCATCAGAACTAACATTCCACTGCTTGTCCTGCTGTGGTCTGTCTGTGTAGGCCTGGGGGGGAGGTTAACCATAGCCATCATTCTGCGGCCATGGCACAGGTTCTGTTTGGGTTTGTCTACACCTGTCCTGCTGGCTGAGACTGTTCTTGGGTATGTAAACCTTCCTGACTGACATGTGTGGGTCTTATAGACACACATGTCACTCAGCCCATTTCCTGCAGTGGGTTTTGTCACCCTGTGTAGTACTGGCTACTATGGTGACTCCAGTATGTGTTACAGATGTCATGGTGCCACTATGTGTGTCTACTGTCTGCTGCCATAACATTCGGCCACCCAATTCACTTGCATGCTCATATCCATACCATAGCTACAAGTAACAACACATTCTACTCCATTTGGCAATTGGTAGGTTGATTGACTTACCTTGAGGGTGTGCCAGACTTGTGGATGGTGCTGGAGGGCTGCCTATGTCTGATGCACATAGTACAATCCCTATACATGGTTGAACACAGGTAGCGTGATGTTTGGCATCCCTTTTACTGTATGTGCGAGTCAGAGAGAGGTGTCATTCCCTGGGTCCCTACTGTGTCAGTGCATGTGCTATGTGTAGCCTCTTTGCCAAGGCCATACTGGGCATGCCTCCTTCTGCCTACTGGGGCAGGCTCAAGTTGTTCCTCCTCCGAGTCACTCTGTGCCTGTGCAGGATTTGGCATTGATGGGGGGCTGTGTGGCCCTGCCGCATGCTGTTCCTGCTGCAGCTGTTTCTGCAGGATCATATTGTGTAGCATAGCACATACCATAACAATTTGGGTACATGTAGCTGGTGCATACTGCAAGGATCCACTGGATGTGTCCAGACACTGGAACTGTGACCTGAGCATCCCAAACACATGCTTTATTATATGTCTGGCCTGTGCATGTGCCTCATAATGGCTTTGTTGTTCAGGTGTGTGTGCATTTCTGATGGGTGTCATCAGCCACGGCTCCAGTGTGTTCCCAGCATCCCCCACTAGGTGATCGTAGGGGATGTCCACATTGGAAAAGCTCTGGTACAGCTGCATCAGATGCCATATGTGTGAATTGTCATAGCTTTCAGGGCAGCCAGCACACACATTCATTATAATGCCTTGGGCATCACATATGACCTGGCAGTTGATGGAGGGGATGCCCCTGTGGTTGATGTAAGCCCTACCTTGGTCACCAGGTGGTGCTTTGATGCATATGTGTGTGCAGTCTATAGCACCCACTACCCCAGGGTATTCTGCTATTTGGTTGAAGCGACACATATTGCTGGTCAACATCTCATGTGTGTTTATGAAATATACCTGCTCACTAACATGTGCTGACATGTCATCCTGATACTGGTGGAATCCTCTGGATGCTGATGCCTGTGAGATCCCCATGATATCCTCAGTTGTGCTTTGGGAGGTACCTGTGGCTAGTATACCTAGGCCTACACATACCTTGGTATCCACTGGGATGGGTTCCCCTCAGTCAGTTTGGTGTGTCAGGTGTGGCTGGCACAGATCGACAATTTGCTGTAGGAGGTCTCTGTCCACCCTATAGTGCTCCTCTATCTCCAGCTCATGTAGCCCCTGGTAGGTTACCCTGGGTCTGTACACTCTTCTCCGTCTCCTCACTGTGGATTGTTTGGCAGCATTCACATCCTCACCACCCTCAGCCTCTTGCACATGTTGTTCTATGTTGCCTGCTGCAGCCCTTCTCATTTTGTAGGTTTGTTTGCTAAAATTTCCCTGGTTGTATACACTGGTGGTGTAGAGTGTGGGAAAAACCAGAGGGGGAGGTGTTTGCTTAGTTTATAGTACTGTTCTGGGCTGGGCTGGTCTGCTGCCTGTGTAATTGGCTGATTCTGATACATTTCACCTGTCAGCTAAGCTAGCCTTGATTACCTTCCTACTGCTGTTTTCCCTTCCCATTGCCTTCCTGTTTAAGGCCAGGGGCATGCTGCACAGTGCTCAAATGTGCACAGAGCTGCTATTTCCTGGTTTACTTTTTTTTTCTTTAAAAGCCAGTGTACGTCACGCACACCCACTAAGGCTTTGTGAAGAGTGCTAGGCAGGTTTAGACACACTCCCCCTACCTTAGCTATGCTAATCTAGGAGCAATCCCAAGCCACAGAGCTCTAATTCGCTTACAGTAAACCTGACACACACCCCCATGATGTCACCCATATCTTAGTCTTGCACCCAGCTGTTCCTACTCTTACACTGTTGGGACCTGCCTCACATGCTGGAGAAAACTGGGATTCACTATCCTTCCTCTCATTTGCATAGGATTGCCTGCTAATGCATGGTTACATGTCTCACACTGAGCCTCCCCTCTTGGCAACCATTACTCACTGGCCAGCTTGTCTTCTGCCTGCCATTGACTTGCATGCCAGAATACTAGGCTTGCCACCCCTCCGTTTTTTTTCCAGACTATCAGGAAATCAAACTGATTCTTCAGTAGTCCAGAAAACACTGTATAAACTCCGGTATTCTGTTTCAAAAAGGAAACAGACTATCGGAGTTTGTAAATCGGCAGATTTACTATGCTTTTTTTACAGAAAAGCATAGTAAATCAGCCAAAAGCAGGCGGCGGGAACGAAAAAAGAGGGTGTTCCCGTTGAGTGATGCTGTCGTGACATCACAAAATAGGAGGTATGTTGGCGGGAGAGGGGGTTGGGTGGGCGGGGTTACTGGTGACGCGAGGGGCATGGCTTTGCTCCGGTTTTAGCCGTGAAGGAAGGTGGCAACCCTACAGAATACTGATTTTAGTTAGAATGCTTATTTTAGGTTTATTTTATTTTCCCCCCTGATCTCATTTGCACACCACTGCCCTATGCTTAAACAGCCAAAATCGGCGAAAAAAAACAAAAGTTTATTTTTTATTTTTTGCAATGCCAATGGCCTTATACTTGGCCACTGGCATGCTTCCTCAATGATATGCAGCCTTTATTTGGAGGTGTCATAGCTCTGTTTCGGATTTTGCAGAAATGTACTCGGTACTAACCGAGTACATTTCTGCAGATAGCACTTGTCTTGCACGGACTATTGCAAGCTTCCTGGATTGCAAAATCACCTTATTTGCATGACTTTCTCCTGCAAATTAGGTGATTTGCATACCAGGGTTTAGTCCATGCATGATTAGTGCAGGAGCTCTCGTTCACTCCCCTGCATGTGTATGTAGAAAGAGTAATGGGAGATTCAGTCAATACAGGAGTTTATCGTAAATCATGTTATCGCAACACCCTTCTGCATAGATCTAGCATGCATCCATTTTATATATTTGACAATATTATAAAAGGTCAAAGTATACGTATTTCCAGGTTGAATGTATTAGAACAGAATTTTCAAGTGGAAATTAATAACTTTAGACATAGGTTGTTTCAATGTGGATACAAAGAAACAGATATCAATAAATGTATGAAAGACATAGGAGCCATTAGGAAGAATAAAGCTTTACCTTATTATTCTGCATATACAAATGAGAAATCAACTATAGGAAATCAACTTAAACCAGTTAAGGTTCCTATGTATTATACTCAAGATAGGAAGCTAGTAATGGATACTACAATCAAACATTGGCCTATCCTTACTTCTGATAAGGATATTAGAACAATAGTAGGTGAACGTCCTGTATATCAATTTAGAAATAAACCTAATTTAAAAAATATTTTATGTGACTTCCATAAATATGACAGACTGACAGAAAGTGTAGGTACTTATTCATGTGGCCACTGTAACTATTGTGAATATATTTTTTCAGGGAATTATTTTGTTCATCCTGATACTGGACAAGTTTTTTATTTTCATGTTACAGCTTCATGCGATACATACAATTTAGTATATTTAGCATCATGCCAACAGTGTCAGGCATTCTACATAGGCAAAACTAATAGGATGTTCCGTATTAGAATCAGGGAACACTTATATGCCATTAGGATAGGCTACACACGTAATGCATTAGCTAAACATATAATGTGTGAAGGAAATGGTCACTCGTTTAAATTTATGGCTGTTGACCTTGTTATATCTAACATTAGGGAAGGGAACATACGTAACAAGACTGAGTGCAAGGAAATAGACTGGATTATGAGATTGCGATCTGACCAGGGTAAAGGCTTAAATGAAAGAGCGTCATTAAAACCTATATTGAGAGCCAGGCGCCTAAAAGCATAGGGTGAATGTATATATATGCATATTGGATATTCATGTATCTTAGTGGAAGTTTAGCAATGCTGATTTATAAAAGGTATTCAATATGCATATACTACGGTCTTAAATTGCATATATTATGCTTTCCATATATAAATATATTTTTTTTGATATTTTTTTGATTTTTTTTTTTTTTTTTGATTTTATATAGGCATGGTCATAGCAGATGTATAATATATGATATCTTTTAGCTAGTCATAAGCAAAATATATGCTATGCCCTATATACTAGTTTTCTCACTTTATTTTTTAGTTTATTTCAGGCAAGGACATATACATATATATATTAAGTGCATTGATTTTAGGTTATGTTTTACTTTAGCTAATATTGCATGCAGTAGTTGCAACGCATTACTTTAATTATATTAGCTTTTATGTAGTATATAGTATAAGTAGCATTATATAAACTTATAAGACAATTGTTACACAGCTATAGCTTTCATAAGACAATTCGTAATGCATTGTTAGATTTTTACGTATAGTCATTTTATCTTATTTTATGTATTTATCGGAAGTAGCAATTGTATTATATATATATTTTTCAAGCATATTTATCATCTCACACCATTTAGAACAGGTAGCTTCTTTTGAATTAATTAATGAACAATTCATGAATGTTTTTTATGAAAATTGTTATATACATCAGAAGTTTATTAACTATATATATATATATATATATTTTTTTTTTTTTTTATTTATCTGTTTAAGTGTTTAATCTAATTTAATTAATTATCTTATCCAGAGTAAATAGGTATATAACATTTAACATTATTGCAGACATTGACATTTGTTATATATCTGTATGTATTTGCAAGTGTCAAAAGCTTCTTGCAGTATTTCTTTAACATTAGTTAGTTGTGGTTAATTGACTCATCACACGTCATTGATTGCAGTTTATAAATGTGATTGAATCAACATTTGAATTTTAACAGTCTGATGAAGCTACGGTGAAAGCGCTTACTGTGTTTGTGTTTTTGTATTAAACAAGACTTGTTTTTTATCCATTACGGAGCTATAGCGTTCTTGGAAGTTTGGAATTTTACAGTTTGAGTTTTTATGACTGCCTTGGTTGTCTCCCAGTACGTTTATTTGGATTATATTTTAGTTAGAATGCTTATTTTAGGTTTATTTTATTATTTCCCCCCCTGATCTCATTTGCGCACCACTGCCCTATGCTTAACCAGCCAAGATCGGCGAAAAAAAACAAAAGTTTCTT
Organism: Protopterus annectens; assembly: GCF_019279795.1. Taxonomy (NCBI): domain Eukaryota; kingdom Metazoa; phylum Chordata; order Ceratodontiformes; family Protopteridae; genus Protopterus; species Protopterus annectens. The sequence continues at coordinate 679,004,376 of NC_056726.1, read as the reverse complement.
TTTTATTTTTTGCAATGCCAATGGCCTTATACTTGGCCATTGTCATGCTTCCTCAATGATATGCATCCTTTATTTGGAGCTGTCATAGCTCTGTTTTGGATTTTGCAGAAATGTACTCGGTTACTAACCGAGTACATTTCTGCAGATAGCACTTGTCTTGCACGGACTATTGCAAGCTTCCTGGATTGCAAAATCACCTTATTTGCATGACTTTCTCCTGCAAATTAGGTGATTTGCATACCAGGGTTTAGTCCGTGCATGATTAGTGCAGGAGCTCTCATTCACTCCCCTGCAGGCTGTTCCTGGATCGCATGGCAGACATATTGCCTGATAGGGCTCCTACACTAATCATGAATGCTGTGCAGGGCATTGAGAATCCGGGGGAATGTTATGTTTCCTTTTTTATTATATTATTTTATTTTTTTAACATTAATATTTCCATGACCTGTGGCTTAACAAAAATATTGTCAAATGTTGAAAACATTTGAATTAATAGAAAGTACTTATATGATAAATACAGCATATTATTAAAGCTGTCAATTAAGTGAGTGTGTAGCACCCCTGGAAAAATGATGAACCTCCCAGAATATAATATATGTAGATCAAGGTTCAAATCTCATGTTCATCTTTAAGTGATGAAAACTTAAAAACACTTTTATTACAATATTAATACATGTTGAGCTTTGCTAATCTTGTTTGCATGTGTCTCACCTCTGTGTTAACATGCTGTAATGGCCAAGACGACAGGCAGACATTGTCAATTTCATAAAAGAAACATTGTTGCTCATTTCGCAGACCATCACATAAACATGCTAAACAACTCCAAGTGGTGGTCAGTAGGCTCCTACAACATCTGCAGATCCAGAACATCTGCAGACAACAAGCATTGCCAATTTCAAAAAGGATACATTGTAACATGTGTGGTCTTGCAGCACAGAAACCCGCTAAGCTGTCTTGTGCAGCAATCGACACACGTATACAGTAATAAATGTGAAAATATACCATTGTTGGCTAGTTCTTCCTGTGGCAGCTGGTGTAAGTTAAGGGCTGAAATGCAGGTGAATCAAGGTTCTAATCCAGTAAACTCAAAGGTTTTATTAATGCTGTTCCACTTTACTTTGTAGAAGAATTTGCAATAGATAGATAAATAATTACACATGCAAATAATTATGTATAGCATCTGCATTCAGTGTACACAGGATATCACATATATTAAATGTCATACTGTGGGTACCAGTAGAATTATCTTCCTACAATTAAACATTTATGTTCTGAACTTTCATGTAACACACATACATGCCTAACCACTCAACTCTTTAATGTGCATGTATAACTAATGAGCTTGTCTGGCAAACAAGGTCTCAGTTGCAAAGAGTACTCTGCACAGTAATGACTGTAAAAATACACCTGTTACGCAGCCTTCCCTATGGCAACTGCTATAAGTTAATGCCCACAATACAGGTTAGCCAGTGTTGTAATCTAATACACTCCAAATGTTATTAATGTTTGTCCAGTCAATTTGAAATCTAAAGAACAATGTAAAGATAATGATTTATTTTATTTTTTTTTTATTTTATTTGACATTTGTTAACCGGGAATGTCTGACTGAGCTTGCACCCTTTTTTCAGCAGAGGCCCATGGAGAAAAGCTCCACAAAGTATTACATACACCATAAAAATGTTTACAAACAATGCAGTATGCATGAAGTAATACAAACAAACATTATAATGCTTGGATTCACAATTGTAACATGAGAGTTTAAAGGTGTTATTTAAAGAAATGGCAATAAAACCAAATGTTAAAGTCTTTCATATATCTCCAATACATAAGGACTTCACTATAAAGAGGGGAAGTAATGACAATTAACTCAGAGTTTAAGACAAGAGTATAGAGGTACTGTATATCAAATCTTAGTTCTTACAGGCGAAAGCATGTACATCAGTAATCAGAAGGAGAGGGAAAGTTGATAGAGAGAGATCAGGTGATAAAAAAAGTATGACTATGGATAAAAGAGGGAAACATTTTAGTTTTTTTTTAATTTGTAAATAAGAGAGGATAGTAGTAGTAGTAGTAGTAGTAGTAGTAGCAGTAGTTAGAATCAGGTGAAATCTGAGAAAGGGGAGTAAGCTAAGTGGAAAAAAAGGAAGGGAGGTAAATATAAGTAGTGGAGAAATTGAGTGAAAAAAGTTTCAGGAGTTAGAGTTCTGTAGCAAGAATTGCATACAAATTGAGAAGGGGATGTATACAAAGATGGTCAGGTAATTAAGTTCATGGTGGTTACATACAGGAGCAAGTCCAGGTATTTGTAAAGTGGACTTTTAGGGTGATTTTAAATGGGAGGTGCTGTGTAATAGATCTGATTGTTAAAGGCAGCTTATTCCAGTGGATAGAGGGAAGATAGTTGTAGAGGTTTTCACCAGTTATATATTGTTATACAGTTATAAATAAAAGTAACTATCTATAGCACTGAAAATCATATGAATTATATGTGTGGCTGAAGGTATACTGAGAATTTTGTTTATGTACTTAAAAGTGTCTTTTCTGCCATAAGATGGAATTCATAATTCAATGATAGATACACATGAATGTATAAGCCATGACCTTGTCAGATCATGCACATATATGCCTATACACTCTCTCTTTCATGTGTCCATATAATTAGTCAGCATGTCTGATAAGCATTTCTTCTGTGGCAACAATGAAAAAAAGCACCCATGTGGAAGAATATGCTTTGTCTATTTTACATAGGTTTGAATCCCACATTGTACTAATTACTTTTATCAGTGTGTAAAGTCACACAAAAATATGACAGGCCATAAAATTTATACATCAATTACATGTCTACAAAGTTAAATCAACTAACAGGTACATTAGCAATCAACCCTTAAAACAATGGCAACTGTCACATTACCCTTCCTACTTTGTAAACTGCATTCATCTCATTTTGGCACTGTTGCTCTCTGTTTAAAATCTTGCAAACATGATTGGGATGGTTGTGTGGGTTTTTGAACTAACTTTAAATGTGATAACACAGATTGGCAGAAAAACAATTTAACTGTTGCTGTATGATCTGAACGGACATGGCAGGAGCAAGAAATATGTCCAATTTAGGACTCAAAGTTGGGATGTACAGCAGTCCAGAACCTTCACTGGACTCCTTGTAAAGTGCCATAGTGCTAGACTATTGCATGGGACTATAATGTGTCTCAGTATAAAAGACAGGCTTGAAATAGTTTTGCCAAGGCTGTCTCCAATGCAACTGGCATTGCACACACTACAGAACAATGCAGGCACCACTTTAATTACCTGAAAAGGTGCAAGAATGCACAACTCAACCAGTGGCTGGATGATTTTAGGACTGCTGACATGCCATAGTTGAGTAGGTATACAGATAAAGATACAATAAATTATATAGAAAGCTGGATATAGCCAAGACTGGTATGCATAATGCTCTTCTCTTTTTCTCTCCATTTTATTTTATGTCTGCTGTGGAGATTGAAGTGAACAGGGAAGGCCATGCTGAATGTATGGAAAAATTAAGAGAAACAGCACAAACAAGCGACCTGTATGCAGCCCAAAATAATTATTGTTTTATCATAAGTATTGCTCTTCTATACATTAGTAACAAATTAAGCATGCATATCTTAACTGTAAAATCAAGCATGCATGCTTCAATCTGTACCTCAAGCAACTGTAGTAATCAATTGATCAATAGGTATTCAGATGTTGTGGGTTCAAATACCACAGGTAGCAAATATACTGTAATGTAATTTAAAAATATTACATAATTTCAACCAAGTTGGTATAAATGTCATGCTGTTAACTTAATCTGTATTATTTCAAAAAGCATGTGTGCAATATATGCATATTGTAAGGATTACTTGGAACAATTATCAGTTCTAGTTTGTAGTTTTCAAAAAAGTATACTTAATGTAAGAGTAAACTTATATTTATATATATTATTGTATGTGACATATGATGGTTCTAGTTATCTTTTTCTTTTTCTGTCTTACCCCACCTTTTAAATCACTTTTTAACTTTTATATATATTGTCACAATGTTCTGATCTCATCAATTTCTGACAAATGAATAAATGGTTTCCAGCACAGGGAGGTAGGCCAACCATTGTGGCTCAGCTTGCCCGACAGCCTGCACATATGGGACCCAACCTGGCAGTACTGCTTCTGCAATCCATGCACTCCCTGGGTCCACAACATCAGGTAGCATTACCCCATCAGCTGGTGCAGTGGTGCCCTCCTGGAGTACTAATGGAGGTGGTTGTTTTGTCACCCGGCAGAAGATGCCAGGCATGGTGCATGATGTCATGGAAAGTACCATAGGTGCATGCCTCAGCCAGATAGAAAAGAATGGTTGGGAAAAGAAAACATCAAGCACTCCCACAGCAAGCTCAAGAAAGGGACAACGATGACAGTTCTGAGAATGAGGACTAGAGTCTCACTGACTCCATGCTTGATGGGCATGGGTCTAATATGTCCCCTACCTACCCCAATCATGGTATCCACAAACCTTTTGGGTTCCTTACCATCCCTGTCTCTGTATTGTTTGTCCTGTTTGTCTTCAACTGCTTTCTCACCTACTTAGCGGACCCTGACATACCTGCATCCATTACCCAACATTCCTGTCTTACTGAAATAAAGTAAAAAAAAAAAGGGGCACCTGTCCCACAAAAAAATATTGTCTTCATACATAGCTCTCCACTTTGCATATGTGCCTTTTCGACACACTTGATTTGCTCCAATTGGCTATACAACATTACATTACTGCATTGTTGTCACCTATCTTTGATGAGGTGACAGTCCAAATTTATATAATATCCTAGCCACATTTATTTTACAGTGCTGAAGAAGTGCATAACTATGGTTCTTTCCTAATTCCCTCCTGGACATTCCTATATTGATTTCTCTTTGTTCTTTCTCCAGCTTGCCCCCATTTCACCACTTTTTTATCTATCCCATTTTCACAACTTTAATCTAGTCAGAAAAATAGAATCACGCACCACACACATAAAGAATATACCCCTAATGAAGCCCTTCACTTTTTGTCCTCTGCATTTGCATGGAATTTGGCACTGAGCAAAAATGTCGAGTAATGGTGAATGCCTCTTCACATCTTATTGCATGGTGTGGTGACCTCCTCACAATACTGCTTAAACCTGCTGTGCTAAGGAAACACACAGTTGAAGCAGAATAGGGGGGTGTTCATTTTAAATATTTCTTATAATACTTCTGTATAGTGATGAATGCATAAAAATGCTAATCCACATGTGTACTGTTGAAATAAATCAAGTAGTGCACATTTTTATACAACACTTTACTGTTGTCATTCCCTATCACATTTCAAAAATTATCACATGTAATTATTTAAATACATCCTGAATACATATGTTAAAAATTAGACTGAGTTGGATTCAAACTCTACATCATCTGTTCACAAAATAAGAATTCACTGCTGATACACCTGTTGCTATAGAGAGAGCGACGCAGCAGCTTTTTTTTTGCACTCATTATTGTCCAAAGTGCTGACTGCCATGTCTCTCCGATTAATGTGTTTGGGCAGAGGAAGGTTGAAGCAATAGAACTATTAATATTTTCTCACATTTCCTTGTTGCTTAACTCTGTGCAAACAGGCAAAGCAGTACTAATAGTCCTTAATGTCATAACGTTTATGACACAGCATTTACAAAATAAACAACATTATGAATACCATAGTATCTGTATGTTTACTTCCCTGTTACTCATCATCTCATTATAATCCATGTAAAAATACAACCAAAGGGAATACACTTGTTAATTACTGAAGACATATTTACTTAGACACATGTGCCCTGCACCCATGCACTTGAAAATGGGTATGTCAATAGTAGTTCCCAAATGTAAACTACACTACATAAATGAATAGCATATCTTCATTTTTACATCATCTAAACCTTTATACTGACAATACACATTAAAGATTGTCTTATACATGTCTTAATATGGACATCAGTTCTTCAGAAATTTGAACACATATACATACACAGTTGCATCCATGTGGATCACAAACATATGTATGTGACAATAACTCTGTAATGTACATAGCATACTGAGAAACAGCTGCATATGCCTAATTTTTGCTACATGCATTCTTGACAGTTTTTTGCATCTAGTTTGAGTATCTGTCTTACAAAGTAGACCTGCAAATTGAAAACAAAACAGGAAATGTAAAATCCGCACTTTGCAAACTACTCTCATAGCATGATATGTTACCCACATCATATAATGATGATGGCATCATCTATAAAGGCCACTATGACAAGGCAAAAACATACTTCAGGGATGGTGCAGTCTTTACTGTGTTCTGCAGATGGGAACAAAATACATACATGTGGTTCAAATTATCACAGCAGACACATTATGTGTGTCTCTATGCATGTGTAAATGTGTGTGCATAGTCAGATGGATATCAGTCTGTATTTTACTATCATCAATCCAGGCCCATGCAGAACTAATATCTGGACAGTCATCCATGCTTATAGCTATTTCATACAGACCTCCCAACATCATCTCACAAACATCTAATGATGATGTCGTCCACTAGAAATTTCCAGCAACACTGTAAAGTTAGATTTGTGCATTGGCACTTGCATTATGTACTGAATTCTCTTGCTGGCATAACTGGGTAACTATCATTTCAATGAAGCTCCAATTCACCAAATGTCTATTTGTTGAACTTATAGCATCGAATACCATTTCAGCAAAGGATTACATCATCAGAATGTTTTCCTGGGGAAGGGAGTTAGTTGGCTGTTGTAACAAATTTGCCCTTTATCTAAATGTAGTGCGATCACAGGGTTGGAATATATAATTGGGGGTGCATCCCCCACATTGGGGGGATATGGGGGCAAATATCCTACCTTGATGAGTTTAAAATAATTTAGTTTGTGTTATGATCACTCTGATGGCCAAGTAGTTTTTTCCCCTGAGAAATCTTTTCATTGATGTAATTCTTCACTGAAATGGTATTTGATGCTTTAAGTTTGATGAATAGACATTTGATGAATTGGGGCTTTGATGAAGTAATATAGAACCAGTGTAACTACTTAAGTAGGGCCTGTAATCCCACTGCCGTCAACTGGTGTGTGTGTGTGTGTGTGTGTGTGTGTGTGTGTGTGTGTGTGTGTGTGTGTGTGTGTGTGTGTGTGTGTGTGTGTGTGAGTGTGTGTCTTGTCAGAAGAGCATGACTCTGTATCCTACTGTCAGCAATCCAGTCCCATGGAGAGCAAATATTTTGACAGTTGTACAAGCCTGCACATCCATTTCCTACAGGCCTCCCAAAATCTTCTCTCAAACATCCAGTAATCATATTTTTCACTAGAAATTGTCCAGCAGCAGTGCAAAAGTCAGACTTGTGCTGTTGCACTTATTTAAGTTCTGAATTCTCCAGCTGGTGTGTGTGATTGTGTGTGTGTTTGTGTGTGTGTGTGTGTGTAGTCAGAAGAGCATGAGTCTGAGTCCTACTGTTAGCAAGTCCTATAGAAAATAATTATTTTGACAGTTGTAAATACCTACACATCCATTTCATACAAGTTTCCCAACATCTTCTCTCAAACATCGAATAATGATGTTGTCCATTAGAAACTGTCCAGGAGCAGTGCAAAATTCAGACTTGTGCCATGACACTTGGATTAAGTACTGTGTTCAGTAAAAAGCTAGTTAGGGCTTCTAGCCTCACTGTAGTATACTTGTGCATTTGTGTCCGGTTAATTCACATTTGAGAGACTATTTTACAACACCATGTGAGACACTACTACTACCATCGTCTTCTCACAAACATACACTGTCTAACACTAAAAAAGTCAGACTTGTGCTGTGGCAATTGCATTAAGTACTGTGTTCTGTACATAGGTAGAGGTTCTAGTATCACTGCAGTCAATTGGTGTGTGTGTGTGTGTGTGTGTGTGTGTGTGTGTGTGTGTGTGTGTGTGTGTGTGTGTGTGTGTGTGTGTGTGTGTGTGTGTGTGTGTGTGTGTGTGTGTGTGTGTGTGTGTGTGTGTGTGTGTGTGTGTCAGTTTTACAATGGCATGTGAGTCCACAGCTATGTCAAACACACCTCTGAACATCTTCTTGTAACATGCACTGATGATGTTATCCTATATAAAGTGCACTCTGACATTACGCAAGTCAAACTAGTGCTGTGACAGGAATGTTAAGTACTGAGTTTTCCAACTTCTGTAACTAGATATTTAGGGGTTCTAATCTGACAGGAGGCAACTAGCATGCATACCCATTCAAATAATTCTTTGAGAGAATTTTACATCAAAATGTGACCCCACATCCATTTCAGACACTGGTCCAAACATGTTCTTCTCAGCATATAATGATATTATACTCCATAAAGTGCAATGTGACAGTGTTAAGGTCAGACATATGTGGTGGTGCTACCATTACATCGCATGGAATTCAGATTCTATACCTACACTATTGTAATGTGCAAATCAAATCCAATGTATGTGTGTGTATGTGTGTGTGTGTGTGTGTGTGTGTGTGTGTGTGTGTGTGTGTGTGTGTGTGTGTGTGTGTGTGTGTGACTGGTGGCATAGTATGGTCATTGTATGCTTTTTTGAATCACTTTTCATTTCAATACTACTTAGGAGATCCTTTAACATATCCACATATATCCAACATCCCCTTTTTCCCTCTGGCCATGACATCCTTCCTGCAATGGATTGGAGAATATTCTCATGTCAAAGTGCATATAAACATCATGAAGCAGAGTCCTTCCATGAGCCTCTGCAAGCCATCTCTATATTTTCTGATCACTGACTGCTAATTCTGTTATGCAATCAAAAAAAAAAAAAATATATATATATATATATATATATATATATATATATATATATATATATATATATATATATATCTTGATATATATATATATATATCTTGATATATATATATATATATATATATATATATATATATATGCATATACATACATATATATATATATATATATATATATATATATATATATGCATATACATACATATATATATATATATATATATATATATATATATATATATATATATATATACATATATATATATAGATATATGGGTATATATAATGAGTTTGCTTTAAATGTGATAAAAATGTCTTGGATTTTATGTGATGTTGACCATCGGCTTAATAATGACCTATAACCCTATGAACATTTCACATGTGATAGTTGCCATCATCAATGTGTGCTTTGTTTAGGTGTGTATGTAAAGTAGGTCTACAAGAGTTTGTTACAATCTGTGATGTGAGGCAATGTATTGATGGCAGCTGCTGCCATTTCATTAAATCTTCCTTCTATAATAGGTGTAGTAATTGCCTCCTGAGAACTGTTGACATGGGATGATACTATGTGTACTGTTGGCTTATTAAGGCATGTGTTTTTGTAGTGCAGCAGATGAACATTCTACGCATGTCTTATTCAGCCATCACATTGACACTTGCAGTATGGCACAGGTGTGTGTTTGTGTATACCTACCATCATTAAATGCTCTGTGACATACATAAATATAATGTCAAATGGATAACATGGGCACATAAAACTTGTTTTATCCATATGTTGTCATGAGTGATATACAGAAAAATACCACATGTTTTGATTCAACTGTAACCTTGTGGAATTCATTGTATGAGCATTTGTGTTGTTATTCAAAATGATTACTGAGGTGGTCAGCAGCACCATTGTGTGACTATTAGCATTTGTGTCATTAAATGTTCTGCATGTGCCACAGCCAACTCATTTGTAATGTGTCCTTATATGGCATCAGGACACTCAAACACATCTTTGACATGAAACACATACAGGCATATGTTTTGCAATTGATGTTATTATGTGGGACTGGAACAGTTGTATGGCTGTGTGAACAGTACAACTGTGTGGCATGCGATGCATAATCAAGGTTGTGTTGTCACTAATCATTTATTTACATAACTGTGAAATGTTAAGGGAAATGCAAACCTAAGCACAGAGTTGTTTGTGGATGCCACCAGCCATACTCAGCTGGAGAAAATAAACAATCTGCTAGCTGACAGTTTGACTTACACTTCTCCATCCCATTACCACTGGCCATCAGCCCAAGTGTACATGGAAACATTACTCGGTTTATCCTCTTAGGAGAGCAGCTCCCCTGTGTTTTTTCTGATGCTAAAAACACAGAATCAGTGGGCCCTGGCAGCATCCTAGGTTGCCAATAGCATGACTTAAAACCTGACCTAGCAAACAGAGTCAGATCCTTACTTAAACACAGCTTCCACAGTGCCTATGTTCTTGCAGGAGGGTGTACAGCAAGAGTCATCCATATGAATGGAGGGGGCATCACATGATGCATGGACTTATAATCATATACTCCTGACTCTCCTCATCTCTGAGGCAGACCAGTAATTCATCATGAACCTTATCAAAAAGGAACAGGTTATCTCCTGTCTGTGTACCAAACCCATGTTTGATTTGTTTAGACTACATCATGTCTGTTAAATCTGTTTGACATCTTCAAGAAGGGTACCAAAGGCATGCATGAAAAAAAGACTATGATCCTGAGTAACCTGACCTAGCCAATGCATTTCATACAAATCTACACTCAGGTATTACAGAGAAACTGTCTCAGGTTGGCATAAACTCCAAGATCACCAATTGGGTAGATGAATGGATCACATATAAGACACATAATGTCAAAGTGTTTGAAGTCAGCTCAGTGACCAAGTCCGTACCTCAGGATTCCATACTAGGCTCTTTCCTGCTTTATATTTAGGTCTCAGAAGTCAAGACAGACTGACACGTCTTTTGTCTACACAGCTTTGTGGATGTCTGCAAATTGTGGACAATCATTGAATTCAAGAATGGTATCGGTATAATGCAGAAAGTATTAACACAGAGAAAGGATTGTTCCCTGACATGTTAACACAGTAGATGAACAAAAATCATGATTATTTCTTTTATGATAGCAAATGCACAAGCTAATTAAAATATACACAGCACACCCTTATGAGATGACCAATTGGTACATGACCTGGCTGTTCAGGTAGATAGTAAGCAGAACTTCCATCAGCATGTGCCCACAGTAGTTACAAATCCCTTGTATGGAGCACAACTCCTGAGTATGGGCAGAACATCCACAACAAAGGACATTACAGTAACATTGTTCTCAGCCCTCATCACCCTAATAATTGAGTACAATGCACCCTTTTGCATGTGCCTCACCACACATCTTCCAGAGAAGGTTTAAAGTGTATCACATTTGTCACATTGAGCTCCCACACATGTTATCAGCCTTACCTAAGCATTCTTTGTGATGCATAACCATTAGGAGATGACAGTGCAGGACTCACTTCAATGTGTTATGCAAGATGCATGTGTGATATATGTTCCTGTGATGCACCCAATAAATACATAACTCATTGACAACATTGATGGCATGGGTTATATTCTTGCATGTGTGGATTGTGGCATATATATGTCATGCTAACCTCTCAACTAGTCACGATTGCTCATAATATAAACTACAGGTGTAACACTGTCTCTTTTAATACCTCCAAAAATTGATAGTTTTTGAGGAAGGTGTGCTTAGTTACCCTTATAAATTACTGAATAATCATTATAGTTGTACATGTATATTTGTGCAGTACATGTATAAGTCATGATCACATATTTTATGTCAATGACACAGATTAATGGTGACATTACTATGATACTGTCCATGATTCTGCATACTTGTGTCTACTATTGTCCATGAGCCTGTTTCTATGTGTCCTGACTGGTTGAGACCTATGTTGAGATCACATTCATATTCCAGCAACACATTTTGCACATCTTCACAATGTGTACATACACCCTACTGTATGTACCATCCTTGTTACATGTCCCCTCTAGTGATCATGTCAGGGTGCTTATGTCACAAGTAATCATCTCCATTAACATGTGACCTTCTCTGTCAGTCACATAATATACACTAACTGTGTGATGATATGACTATACCCACGCAAGAGGTTTAAACAGTGTACATACTGTATTATGTACATATGTAATTAATGTTCATGCTGCAACTGTTTTGTTTTTGTGGTGTGCATACATTGACATGCCCTTATCTGGTGTACATTAATATGTTTCACTTGTCTTCTTTTCCTTTCTTCATTCCTATCATTCATGTGTGTGGCCCTTTCCAGTGCTTACATTTCCCAAGATTAGTGTATTTATAATTCAGTCTATGTACTCCTGATGAGCACCACCAAACTTTCATTTCAGTATGCATAAACATGTTTGTACTGTACTCTGCACTAGTGCCTACACTGTCCTGTAATGTATTAGAATTATATTCATTGCCTTAAACTAAACTCTGGTATTCATTGTGGCTGTCTGCTCAATCCCACAGAACACATTTGCCCATAGGTAAACATGTGTGATGGTGTTTGTGCTGCTTTACATGGTTTCCTGGACATCAACACTGTTGCTGGCCATGAAACCACATTTGCATCTGTGTAAGCACAATGCGCAGCATGCATATGCAATTAGTGCTGATGTTCATCACACTAACATTAAACTCTGCGTAGCTTTGCACTGTCTACATGGAGTTTATTGAATCTCTGGGATGATCCTTTTGTACTAAATTTCTTCATGCAACACCTACATAGCATCTAATTCAGTCCTGTTTCAAGATATTGTGGATCATTTAAACACAGAGCATTTCATAATTCTTATCAGACAACATAAAAATATGTATGCCTTTGTACACACTATGCAGAGCTATTGGTGTCAACTGATTCCTCTCACCACCTATAATGATGTTTGATATATCATGTTATATTCACAATGTAACAAGAAATAAAGTAACCTTTATCCTCCTGAAGTGGTCTTGTTAATGATGGATTAGAAACCTGATGGTTTTGTATGTAGGCATGCTGAAAAAATTGAGAGTTTGCCTTTGATTAGTTATTATTCTTATAACCATGAACTGCATGTCTTTAAATGTACCACAGATACAATAAAAATAGCAGCCACGAAGTCTTAGATAACAATAGCTTGCCATTCATGAGCAAGTAAGTGTTTCACAGTTCACATGTTACCTAGTACAGTATCTGAATATTAATGCATGTTTTATAATGATTATTTGTCATGGTGACCAAGTGAGACTGCATATATATGTGTTCAATGTAAATAATTATTCCATAGAATGAAATAGTAAAGCAAACATACCACTGTGTGACAAAATACAGATTTCTGCAGGAAAAACAGTATTGCATACTTTGTGGTATGCTGTTGGATTTTATAGCATGGCAAAATAGTTCTTAATTATTATAATATGAACTATGTGAAAATCAGTAAATGTGTTATGTTGCTCTGGCAGTGTTTTAAGGGTGTCCATTTGTGATCTCAAAGAAAATAACTAAAGGATACTAATGGCAGGCAAAATGCCATAAAATGGTGTTAAATATGGATATATACCTGTGTATGGATATTTATACAGAGCCATATTGAGAGTATTATTGAAGCCAAACTTAAAATCACACTTTGCCTCTCTTGTTACTGGCTGCAATGATGTGTAATAAAAATATGTTGAACAGCATTTTTCGAAGGTCACATCTTACTGTAAGTGCAGGGCATCTACTCCACATCCCTCATTTCTTTCTGTATCCAACATTGCATCCACTAAGAGGAATGGGAATGCTCCTTAAGTTTAGTTGATGTGACCTGGGAGGTTGTATATTTAAAAAAAGTGAGGTTTGCGGATAGGGGCCCTTAATGGGAAGTGCAAAATCATAAGAACTGGATTCCTATTAACTGTACTGCTCTGGACTACCAGTCACTGTTTAATTGTCAGCTCTGCACTATAAGCAATAACATTCAGTTGGTAGTTCCCAACAGGTACTACATTTTTAAGGGCAAAAGAGTTTTTGTCTCTTCATAAAACATCTGTGGATATGCACACACACACACACACACACACACACACACACACACACACACACACACACACACACACACACACACACACACACACACACACACAAACATGCATGATCACTTCACATATAAGTGATCTTGAGCTAATTTTAATTAAATAAAAATGTTTTCTTAAAGTATATTGCCACATTTTCCATAGCAAATGTAAATAACCAATATTTAGGTATGGTAATAATCTCATTATAAGATATCATATCAAAATGTTCTAAGTTTGCTACAAAAACTGTACTTTTTTGCGATTAATTTTGTTAATAACCATCACTCCTTGAGCATTTTCTTGAAGATGAAAATTCCAGGTATGACATTATGAAAGAGTGACCCCATAATACATCACTGCCTATATTATTTTATATGCTACATTTTTTTCATGCTAAGTGCACCAGAATGTGAGTCTTGTAGCCTAATAAGACAGTCTGTCAGTTATAGCTTACATGTAGAACACCCTACATTGAAATTTATGTCATGTGATGCTCTGTTAATGAAACTATAATCTTAAGTATCTGTTCAAATAAAGAAATATATTGTTTTTGATTGCACAGAATGATTTACTGTCGTATGCCCATTATTGTCAATGCCTAATATGACATAATTTTGTTGTTGTGGTTATAATGACAAATTGAGTTGACAGTGAAATTAAAATATCAAAGAATGTGTCATAATTTTTGTTTTGTTTTCAAGTCACTAGCATCTTATATGTTAAGAGTATATCCAGCAATGAAACTAATAGTAACACTGCATCAGGAGTGTAGCAGTAGACTTTAATTATCTCATCTGACAATATTTTCATGATGCAGTGCTATAACGTTATCAGACTAAAAACAATGCATGGTTTGGTGATGAGATATCCACTGTCTGCAGAATACCCAGGCTGTCATCCAAATTTTCTAGCTCCAACCTTCAGTACCATTGGGTATCCTTGTAGATTTCATAGCAATGAAGTCTATAGTAAGGCATTTGGCCGGGTAAGCAATCATTTCCTTGTGTTTTCTTTTCTGTTTCTTTGCTTTTTAGCAAAATAAGCACAAAATACTTGAAACTAGTGACTATGTCCCTGGGTGAATCAAGATGATTATTTTCATTAAGTTGATTTAACAACAACCTGACATAGATATTGAGTCAGGAAGATGTAGTCATATGTTGCTTAATGCCTTAAAGTAATGCACATGCTGCTGGCATGCCCCCCCATGCAGTTTCACACAGTGTGAGGAAAGGTATAACCCACGTTAATCCATGTTAAACTATAAATCTAATTATGTTGCTGACTTCATGCAGTATTATTACCAAGGGTCTTTATTTAAAGTGTGCTACTAAGAATTTATTTTGACAGTCTAGACTGGCAGCTTTGCGATTCCCCCAGATTCTCAAAAGCTTGCACGGCATGCATGATTAGTGTAAGAGGAACTTTTCCCACTATGGAGGCCGAGCGATCCACGTATGTGCACGTTTGACGTGCGCGAGTGCTGTAGCACTAGTGCTGCATGGTCCCAGCCCCCGTATGCAAATCACCCCATTTGCAGGTGAAAACCATGCAAATGAGGTAAATCTGCCGTCCAGGAAGCAGGAATCAGGGAGTGAAGGACTAACGTAATATGCAGAAATATACTCGGTTAGTAACCGAGTACGGTACTGCAAACTCCAAAACGAAGCTATGACAGTTCCAAATAAAGGCTGCATATCATTGAGGAAGCATGCCAATGGTCAAGTAGCAGGCCATTGGCATTGCAAACAATGCAAAATGTACAAAATACAACTTTCATGATATGTCCGCCGATCACGGCCATTGAAGCATAGGGCAGCGGCTCACAAACAGGGTCGATGGGGAAATAAGAAAATAAACCTAAAAAAAGCAGTCCAACTAAAATCAGTATCCTTCATGCAAGTCAATGGCAGGCAAAAGATGACCTGGCCAGTGAATAGTGGCTGCTAAGGGGGGATGAATCTGTCACTCCAGCACGTCCTATTTATTTCTGTGTTGAGGTTCAGATCTCTTGGTCTCATGGCTCTGGTGGATTTAGATTTTCTGAGGTGGAGCATGTCCATTAATTCCAGATTGGACATGGCCTTGTACGTCAGACATAGATCGCCTCTGAGTAGGCGGTATGCGACTGAATAGAACTGGAGTTTCTTCAGCCGGGCAGCATATGCCATATGTTTGAGACCCTTGATCCTCTTGGTGAGGTACTTTTGGGGTCTTTCTAACTGCTGCAGGTGTCGGGTAAGGTACATCCCAAATGGGGCATTGTACTCAATTATGGGCCTGATAAGGGAAGAGTATAGGGGCACAATGACCTTTCTTGATCTAGATGTGAATCCTTTCATGATAAGGTGGGTAATATAGAAGGTCTTCCTAACCACCTTGGCAACGTGAGTGTCAAATGAGAGGTTACTGTCAACTCGGGTCCCTAGGTCCCTGATTACTTCTTCCATACTTAATGGATTACCACCTATGTGGTAATTTGTGGGTACTTTGTTTTTCCCAAAGGGTATGACTATACATTTTTTGGCATTCAGTTTAAGGCCATGGCTCTGGCACCAGTTATCTGTTTCTATGAGGCCTTTCTGAAGGCTGTTTGTGTCCGCTGGAGTATCAGTTATGGCACCCAGTTTGCAGTCATCTGCGAACTTTGTTAGCCACAATCCTCCTATGTTTGCTTGCACCTCAGAAAAATAAATGCCGAACAAGAGGGGTCCCAGGACCGAGCCCTGTGGGACACTGTTTGTGACTGGCTTAGAGTCTGACATGGCTCCAGCAATTCTGACCTTGTGGGTTCTGTCCATGAGCCAGTTTGCAACCCATCTTATGACATATGGGTTTACATTTAAGCTGGTGAGCTTGTCTATGATGCCCGAGTGGGGTATTGTGTCGAAGGCTTTTGCAAGATCAAGGTAGACTGTGTGAATTGCCTTACCCTCATCAATGGCCTTAGTGACTGTTTCAAAAAAGTCGACCAGGTTCAAAAGGCAGGATCTGCCCGTGACAAAGCTGAATTGGGTAGGATCCAGTGTCTGTAGGTCCCCAATGTCTTTGTTTATGAGTTCCATAATGATCCTCTCCATAGCTTTGCAGACCAGGCTCGTGAAGCTTATGGGGTGGTAATTTCCAGGGTCCATAGAAGCACCTCCTTTGTGGAGTGGGACCACTGTTGCTGTATGCCATTCTTTGGGTACGTATCCTGTAGTAAGGCTAAAATTAAACAGCAGCCTTATGTGCGGGTTTAGTTCCTCTTGGAGTTCATGTAGCACACAGCCCGGGACACCATCCGGTCCCATTGGTGCTGTGTTTTTAGCTTTGGAGAGGGTGGCTCTCACCTGGGCATCTGAGATGTCAGGGAGGCTACACTCTGCTGGGATAGATATTTCTCCTTTTGGGGGGGGAGGGGGGAGAAAAATTTGCACTGAACCTGTCTGCCAGTATGTTGGCAATGTCTATGGGTTCAGTGTATTTTTTGTCATTTTTGACTAACTCTGAGCATATCTGGGAGTTTCCACCCAGGTTTCTAACATAACTAAAGAAGGCCTTGTGATTGTCTTTAGTGTCTTTTGCGATTTTTCTCTCGAAGTTGGCCTTGGATGATTTTATGAGTGATCGTAGTTTTTTGCTGGTACTGATCAGAGATGCCTTCCCTTTTGGGGATTTTGCTCTGTCATGTAGTAGTTTCCTCCTCCTGTTGTAAAGCTTGTTTATGGCTGGGGTCCACCAGACAGGACGCCTGCCTTTGGGGGAATGGGTCTTGGTTTTATTTGGGATTGCATGATCCATGCATTCATGAAGGTGTCCGTAGAAAGCGTTTATAAAGGATTCAGCGGTGTGGGCTGTGGTTTTCACTGGCCCAGGGGCCTTGAAGGATACCACTTCAGTCTTGAGAAGTGTGAAGTCAGCTTTTGAGAAATTCTTCACTGTAGTCTTTTGTGGTGGGGGTGGGGGTGGGATGTGGATTTCCAGTAAGATTAATTTATGGTCTGATCTCACCAATGAGGGGTATACTTCCGGTGTGGAGCATTGTGTCCCCAAGTTTGTGATGATTAGGTCTAGTATATTATATCCTCTTGTGGGAGTGGTGACTAGTTGTTCCATCGCATTTGAGTTTATGAATTCTAGGAACCTTTGGGCTAGGGTGTTGGGGATTGAGTAATGCTCCCAGTCTATGTTTGGGTAGTTGAAGTCTCCCAATATGATGGTATTTGGAGAGACATTCATACTCTCCAGTGTCTTTAGGAAGGCTGAGTGGGGTTCCTGAGTTTGAGAGGGTGGTATGTAGCATGCTACAAACTGTAGGGCAGTTTTGCCTACAGTTAGTTGCACCTGGATGGTCTCCGATGCTTCGTGAGTTGCCACTAACCTGGAGGTGTGGGTATCTTTGATGAATATGGATACTCCCCCATCTTTTGTGGTTCGGTCCAAGTTTTGAGGCCAAAAAGCATGATATGAGGTATAACCTGGTAGTGCTGGGGTGCTCTCAGGAGCCTTTAACCAGGTTTCAGTCACTGCACAGACATCAATGTTCTCCATACTGAGGAGGGCTTCGAGAGCGTGCATCTTGAGGTTTAGACTTCTGGCATTGAGCAGCATTACCCTTAGTTTTTTTCCACTTGTGTTTTCTAGGGAGGTGGGTTTGTCTTTTGAGCCTTGCCTAAAAAAGGCACTATGGGGGTGGCAAGAGCCTTGGCCAATATCCGGAAGCCCAGGGGTGACAGGTGCAAGCCATCCCTTGCGAAGCAGCGTGGCTTGTCAAGCATGTCATCCCAAGCAGACAGACATTGGATCCCCTTAGAATGACACCAGTAATTGAGCCAATTGTTAAAGCTGATCATTTTGTCTCTGTACTGTGGCATAATTCTTGGTGAGGGTAAGATGCTGCTCAGGGTCAGGGTCATACTGGCCTGGGCTACATAATCAGAGAGCTCCTCTATGTCTCTTTTCATGTAGTCCAGGGAGGTACGTCTCAGGTCATTCACACCGGCATGGACAATGACTGAGTCATATTTGTACTTGCTTTGGAGTGACCTGAGTGCTTGTGTTATGTGGCGGATTCTAGTGCCTGACAGGCAGCTTACTGTAACCTTTTCCTTGTTCAGTCTGGTGAGCGGGACGTCAGTGTGTCTGACTATGGAGTCACCTATTACAAGTGTATCAGGCATGTTGTTTGGCCTTAAGGACTGTGACTGTTTGGCACAGTGACTTTGTGAACTATGTGTTGCATGTGCTGTGTTTTGAGGTAGTGGTTGCTTGGATGTCTGCTTTGGAGGCCTCTGTTGTTTTGGTAGACTTTTAATTAATGTGTTTGGTTTGCAGTTGTGATAGGTCTATGTGAGACTGGGTTTGTGGTGAGTGTGGTTACCTTCTCCTCCTGACTGGTTTTGCCAGTACTGATTCGAGAGAGCTCAGCCTCCAGTTTGGCTATATAGTCGCATCTCTCACATATATTTGTATTTGTTGGGAGGAGGAGAGGGTTGTCTGTGTACATGAGGCAGTTGTAACATTGGCTCAAGATTCCCAGATTCACCAGCTGAACTGGAGAGGACGCCAGTAATTGACCCTTCGACATGCTAGAATAGTGTAAGGGATTGCTGTGTAACTGAGTCAGAAAGGACCTATAGGTTAATGGGTATTCAAGGGGATTGTAGGTGGATGTAGTGCTTTCTTTTTTGTTTAAGAGTGCTTTACCTGTGTATAAATGCTTTAGGAGCAAGTGCTGGGCTTTTTAGATAGAGAATAGACTGTTTAGATTGAAAGTAGAGCAGTTCTAAAGGAAAAACTGAAGAGTAGACTTTGTGGAGCCAGAAATAGTAATACTCCCCTGGGAAAGCTGCAGCCCAGTAATCTCTTTAGCACATGCTGTAACTGCGTACTGCTGTAGTGTGATAATGTAGTTAGGTAGGAGGTCAAACTCCAGATGTGGCAACTGTGCATGTGTGAGTCTGTGTGTGCCTATATGTGAGTGTCTCTCTGTCACTGACTGTGCAAAGAACAATGCTTTTTAGGCTACTCACACCCTGTACAAGTGAAATACCCACCTTTGGCAAGGCTGCTGATGTCACGCACCTTGAAATACACCTCTGGGGCAATTGTAGTCCAATAATCTCCATTGCACGTCCTGTGACATTGTATGGCCATAGCTTGATTAAGAAGTTAACTGGGAGTTCTAGCCTCTGGCCTGCCGACTGTGTCTGTATGCATGCATGTCTGACTGTGAAGAGAGCAATGCTTTTAGGGTATTTACGCCTCTTACATTTCACATACCCAACTTTGGCAAGGCTGCTGATGTCACCCACTTAGAAATACACCCCTGGGAAGGCTGTAGCCCAGTAAATTTTGTAGCACATCCTGTAACTGCTTACTGCTGTAGTGTGATAAACTAGTTAGATATGAGTTCCAACCCCAAACCTAACAACAGCATGTGTGAGTGTGGGTCTGTGTTTGTGTGCATGTCTGACTGTGTAGAAACTAATACTTTTTAGGCTACACACACCCCTTACAAGTCAAATACTCACCTTTGGCAAGGCTGGTGATATCATGCAACTTGAAATACACCTCTGGGACAATCATAACTCAGTAATCTCTGTAGCACATCCCATAACATCATATGGCCATAGTGTGATGAAGGAGTTAGTTGGGAGTTCTAGCCCCTGACCTGCCAACGCTTTGTGTATGCATGCATGCCTGACTGTGTAGAGAGCAATGCTTTTAGGGTACTCACACCCCTTACATTTCACATAGCCAACTTTGACAAGGCTGCTGATGTCACCCACCTAGAAATACTCCCCTGGGAAAGTTGTGGCCCAGTAATCTCTGTAGTGAATGCTGTAACTGTGTACTGCTGTAGTGTGATAATGTAGTAAGGTAGGAGGTCAAACCCCAGATATGGCAACTGTGCATATGTGTGTGTGTCTGTCACTGACTTTGTAGAGAGCAATGCTTTTAGGGCACTCACACCCCTCACATTTCACATACCCACCTTTGGCAAGGCTGCCGATGTCACGCACCTAGAAATACACCTCAAGGAAAATTGTAGACCAGTAATCACTGTAGCACGCCCTGTAACTGCATACTGCTATATTGTGAATTAGAAGCGTGGTTGGGTTCCATTCCCCCCACATGGCAGTTCTGGATGTATTGTGTGTGTCACTGTCTATGTAGGGAGCAATGCATTTTAGGCTAGTTTCTCACAGTCATTTCAAATGCCCTACTTTGGCAATCCTGTTGATGTCAGTCATTGTGAAATACACTTTTGGGCAAGGGCTACTCCAATAGTATCCATGGGGTGTACTATAACTGTGTAGTGTTGCATAGTAATGCACTAGTTAGGTAGAGGTTCTACTCCCAAACATGACAGGTGTGAGTGTGTGTTTGTAACCCGTATCCTCTGTAGAAGTGATTGTGACTGTGTGGCCAATGTGAAGCGGGTTTTGCATATTTCTTATATGGTGGCCATACTATATAGCACAATGTCCACTTTAGATGGATAACACACGTGATATGGCTGAGAGGCCAAGGTGCAGAGCCATACCCAGACATGTGACATCAAGGCCAGGCAAGCACAGTTAGCAACCCTAGTATTACCCAGAGCACACTCTCACCTCATGTGTCATACACACACACACATGCCTAGGCAACAGCCAATATGCGGGTAGTACACTGCATATCGGCCACTGATAAATATGGAGTGACAGCAGTGGGCCACAAAGGGCATGGCACCCAGTCCATCTGTCCAATATGCTGCAGACAATGCCCCTCCCCTATGTTCCCTAATGGACACCTGCACCACCTGTGGTGCCATCACATGACCCACAATAGACATACCATGCCTGACAACATGCCCGTATAGACAGATGCCACTGACACTAAGGAATGCTGGTAGCATGCACTCTATGTAGGTGCAGGGTAAAGCTGCTGGCCATTACCAGCTCCTGCACAGGTGGGCAGGAATGGCACATCTGATGATAATTTGTGTTCACAACATGGGCCAGACACCCCAGGTTCAGTTCCACATGTCACCGTACATGCATGTGGGAGGTGTGCACATCCCAGACACCATCCATGTTATGGATGAAGGAACACAGACATGGCAAGCAATGCACAGCATTGCCCACACACAGTAGTCTCCCAGGTGACCAGATGGGGGAGGCAATACCCGCCTGTGTGGGTAAATGCAGACACTACATCCCTGAGCCACAATGCAGACGATCGTCATGTGGCCTGATGCCAAGGTACACCCATCGCCTAACCTTGGACAGCTGTCTGGTGCAGTCAAACAGCATACACCTTTGCAGACATGCACCCATGCATGTCAGTACTGGCACCCTGTGTGTTTGTGTGTGTGTGTGTGTGTTGCATGCTTCAGATGTTCCCATCCACACTCCCTACAACCCTCATGGGCATACTGCAGCATGCTGTCTGATGTCAGACACCTTCCCATACCCTTCGCCCATACAGCCTCGTATGACCTGTGTGGTGCATGGGTTATCTGCACAGGGATGTGATGTTGCAATCCCACAACTGATGAGTTGTACACCTGGCCCTGCCACGTGTGTCAATGTGTGTGTGTCCTTGTGAGAGTGTGGCTGTGTTGACGCTGACACCTGTTCATGCCGACATGCACGTGTATGTCACCTACTGTACAGCTACTGTATCCCTGTTGCAGATGTCATTCACCATCACATATATGTTCTGAGTGCTCCACAACAGGTAACCCATGTGGCGCATCCAATAATTGCAGCGAACTGTGCTAGCACTACATAGTTGTCAGGGGTTTGATACCCTGTGCTGCTAGGTGTGTGACACAAACATGCTTCAGTTTTACTCTCCCACCCTTCCCTGACATGTACTTGCCTCTGTCTGTGTCCCCCACCCCCTCTCAGGTGGACGTGGAGACCTACACCTGCTTTGCTTAGGCAGCAGCATGTGTAATGTAAGTAATGCTCATGATCAGCTGATGGCCTCTTCATGAATCGCAGCCCTTCCCTAGCTGATTGCTTGTGAAACGGCTGTGGTAACATTCCCATAGGAATATTATGGTGGTGGTGGCCCTTTGCACTCACTGTGAGCAGGAACTAGATCTGTCGTGTGGCAAACTGCATCTCAGATGGATTGCGGTGTACCTCTAACAACATACACTGTGGAAACAGTGCAACAAACAGGAGGTAGATGTGCCTGACTTGACTATAGGCTGTAAGAGCCGCTATACTGCATTTGGAGTAATGTTGCTTTAACAGTGTTTGTGTGGATATGGCTGTTGTACATGTCTCAATACCTGCCATGTCAGTTCCATGTTTATGGGGAATCTCCATCTGCAGGGTCATCTGCAGCATGGGCAGTGTTGTGTCTGTGGTTGCATGTTTCACCCATGGAGCATCTAGCTGTCGACTGCTGAAGGTAGTGTGAGGATTGCAGTCAGCAGATGGAGAAAGCTGTGGTAGTCACAGACGTCATATCCTTCAAAGGACATATGTAGCAACAGCCCTGTAACAACAGTAAATGTATGTGGTTATCACAGCAACTTGTCAATTTTGGCCCTGTGTATGTGCACCCAGCCACACCTCTGTCAACCTATGTACATATGTCGTGCATGAAGTGGTACATATGTGCTGTACACCATACTTTGTGGCATCATATCGGAGAACAAGCCACTGATATATTTGACTGCTACACATGTTATGTACAGTAGGGGTTACATTACATGACATTACCTGCACATTCTGTGGATGTTCGTACAATACTGAGGTCTGTGTACCTATGGTGAATGTTGACAGTGTGTGCAGGGTTGATATGTACCTTAGCCTGTGTACAGAGTGTGGTAGAGGACATTGTTCTAGTTCCCCTACAACCAGATGTTACATGCTGCCACACTGTATGGTACTGTAGTAGAGTACATGTTTGTAGGGCCATAAATGCACATGTCCCATACCACAGACAGCCACCATATCAAACTGTGAAGCAGGCCAGTATATGTAGGGTCAGTCTGTGAGTGGCACATATGAGGATGGTGTAGAACACATAGTCCATATACTGTAATACCATGCTATTCCTAACACTATAGACCCAGTCTCACATAGTACCATTACAACCTCAAATCATACACATAAACACACAAAGACATACTCGGAGGCTCTGATCAAAAATCTACCAAAACAGCAGAGGCCACCAAAGCAGACACCCAAACAACCACCACCTCAGAACACAACACCCGCAACACATAGACCTCACAGTCAGAGTGTCAAACAGTCACAGCCCTTAAGGCCAAACGCAATGCCAGACACACTAGTCATTGGTGATTCCATAGTCAGACACACTGATGTCCCGCTCACCAGACTGAGTAAGGAGAAGGTCACAGTAAGCTGCCTGTCGGGCACTAGAATCCGCCACATAACACAAGCACTCAGGTCTCTCAACAGCAGGTACAAATATGACTCAGTCATTGTCCACGCTGGTGTAAACGACCTGAGACGTACCTCCTTGGACTACATGAAAAGAGACATTGAGGAGCTCTCTGATTATGTAGCCCAGACAGGTATGACCCTGACCTTGAGCAGTATCCTACCTTCACCAAGAATGATGCCACAATACAGAGATAAGATGATCAGCTTTAACAATTGGCTTAAACACTGGTGTCATTCAAAGGGGATCCAGTATCTGTCTGCCTGGGATGACATGCTGGACAAGCCACGCTGCTTCGCAAGGGACGGCTTGCACCTGTCACCCTGGGATTCAGGATATTGGCAAAGGCTCTTGCCACCCCATAGTGCCTTTTTAGGCAAGGCTCAAATTCTAAACCTACCACCCTAGAACACAAAAAAAAAACTAAGGGTAATGCTGCTCAATGCCAGAAGTCTAAATCTCAAAATGCACACTCGAGGCCCTTCTCAGTATGGAGAACATCGATGTCTGTGCTGTGACAGAAACCTGGTTCAAGGCTCCTGAGAGCACCCCAGCGCTATCAGGTTTTACCTCATATCATGCTCCGCCCCAAAATCCGGACAATACCAAGAAAGGAGGGGGGGGTATCCATATTCATCAAGGACACCCACACCTCAAGACTGGTGGCAACGCACGATGCATCGGAGACCATCCAGGTGCAATTAACCATAGGCAAGACTGCTCTGCAAATTGTAGCATGTTACAGGCCACCCTCACAATCTCAGGAAACTCACATGGCCTTCCTGAAAACACTAGAGGGGATAAATGTATCACCAAACACCATCATACTAGGTGACTTCAATTACCCTAATATAGACTGGGAACACTACTCAAGCCCAAACACCCTAGCCCAAAAGTTCCTGGAATTCATAAACTCAAATGCCATGGAACAACTAGTCACCATCCCACAAGAGGAGATAACATACTTGATCTCATCATCACGAACATGGGAGCACAATGTTCAACACCGAAGTATACCCCTCACTGGTGAGATCAGATCACAAACTAATCTCGCTGGAGGTCCTCATCCCACCCCACCTGAAATAAAAAGACCACAGTAAAGAACTTCTCAAAAGCCGACTTCACACTTCTAAAGACTAGTGTGGTCTCCTTTCAGGCCCCGAGCATGGAAAACAATACTCAAGCCGCTGAATCACTTACAAACGCCTTCTACCAGCACCTGCAGGACTGCATGGATAAGGCAATCCCAAGCAAAACAAAGACTCTTTGTACCAAAGGCAAGCGTCAGTCTGGTGGACCCCAGCCATAAACAAACTCTACAACAAAGGAGGAAGCTACTACAAGATAGAGCAAAATCCTTAAAAGGTAAGACACCCTTGATCACTATACGTACAAAACTAAGAGCTCTCACAAAATCATCCAAAGCAAATTTCGCACCGAAAATAGCTAAAGACTCAAAAGGCAATCATAAGGCCTTCTTTAGCTATGTTAGAAACCTAGGAGGAAACTCCCAGATATGCTCAGAACTAGTTCAAAATGATGTGAAGATTACTGATCCTACAGACATTGCCAACATACTGGCTGACAGGTTCAGTGCAAACTTCTCCCCTCCCCAAAGGAGAGATATCTATACCAAATGAGTGCAGCCCCCAAACATCTCCAACGCCCAAGTGAGAACTGCTCTCCAAAGCAAAAACACAGCATCCATGGGACCCGATGGTGTCCCCGGCTGTGTGCTCCACGAACTCAATGAGGAATTAAACCCACAGCTACGACAGCTGTTTAATCAAAGTCTTACCTCTGGATACGTACCCAGGAGTGGCGCACTGCAACTGTGGTCCCACTTCACAAAGGCGGTGCCTCCACAGACCCTGGAAATTACCGCCCATTAGCTTGACAAGCCTTATCTGCAAAGCCATGGAGAGGATCATAATGGACCTCATAAATAAAGACATAGGAATTTGCAGACTTTGGATCCAACCCAGTTTGGCTTTGTCAAAGGCAGATCATGCCTTTTAAACTTGGTTGACTTTTGAAACAGTCACCAAAGCCATTGATGAGGGAAAGGCAGTCCATACAGCCTACCTCGATCTGGCTAAGGCCTTCGATACAGTACCCCACTCGGGTATCATTGAAAAACTCATCAGCTTAAATGTTAACCCATACATCACAAGATGGGTTGCAAACTGGCTGAGTGACAGAACCCACAGGGTCAGAGTTGCTGGCGCCATGTCAGACTCAAAGCCTGTCACAAGTGGTGTCCCACAGGGCTCAGTCCTGGGCCCACTCTTGTTTGGCATCTACTTTTCGAAGTACAAGCAAACACAGGAGGGTTATGGCTGACAAAGTTTGCAGATGACTGCAAACTGGGCCATAGTAGAAAACACATCTGACACAGATATCCTTCAGAAGGGTCTCACAGAAATGGATAACTGGTGCCAGAGCCACGGCCTAAAGTTAAATGCCAAAAATGCATAGTCATACCCTTGGGAAAAACAAGGTTACCCCTAGCTACCAAATAGGTGGCAATCCACTGAGCACAGAAGAAGTTATCAGGGACCTGGGGACCCAGGTTGATAGTAGTCTGTCATTCGACACCCATGTAGCTAAAGTAGTTAGGAAGTCCTTCTACATTGCCCACCTTATCATGAAGGGATTCTCATCTAGATCAAGGGAGGTCATAGTCTCCCTTTACTCATCACTCATCAGACCAATGATTGAGTACAATGCCCCATTCAGAATGTATCTGACCCGACACTTGCAGCAGCTGGAGAGGACACACAAGTTCCTCACCAAAAGGATAAAGGGTCTCAAAAATCTGTCCTATGCTGCCCGACTGAAAGAACTCCAGCTCTATTCAGTCGCTTACCGCTTGCTCAGAGGTGACCTTTGCCTAACATACAAGGCCATGTCAAACCCAGATTTGATGAATATGCTTCACCTCAAAAAATCTAGATCCATCAGAGCCACAAGGCGGAGACTTAAACCTCGACACGGCTATTAATAGGACGTGCTGGAGGGATAGATTCATCACCCAAAGACTCCCTATGCTGTGGAACAAAATCCCGGTACATGTGAGGCAGAGCACCTCGCTGGCCTTGTTCAAGAGAAATCTTGACCAATGGATGGGAGATCGCAGATATACCCCAGGAATTACCTCAGTGTCACTGCTCGACAGAGGCACAGCAAAATAATGGGTATAGTTCCCCATACTAAAGGGGTGGCGTAAGCCACAAAACGATGGGCTAGGCTTATAAATGCCCTCGGGCAGATAGCCTAGTATGAACCTATGAACCTATGAACCTATATGTGGCTGTGGCTGTGTTTACATTGGTTGTGGATATGCACTGTCACACATGTGTATCTTACCCTGTGCTGTGACATGGCTGTTGAGCCTGCTTTATCTGCAGGTAAATGTGCATTCCCCCTTGGGAGATGTAGGCCAGTGTTGAGCCAGTCTGCCTGCACAGTGCATTCTGACATACCTAGCAGCTGAGTGTACCTACTCAGTGGGATGTCATGTGCAGATACTAGCCAGATGTCCCACTGCCGGCCCTCCCCTAACAGTCTTGTATGTCAGGCAGGGCAGTGGGATGCAGTGCAGATGTATGTCAATACCTATTGTATAGTATGTGGCCATGGCACCCCTGTACTAGTGGTCATACTGTTACAGGCCAGGCAGGGATGTGTGAATGCATGACCTATGGTGGACATCATATACCGGTCGTTATGTGTTATACCCATCTACATGGCCGTCCACATGCATATTGTCAGGCATGGTACACATGTATAGCACTAAAGGCTTATGTGTATACCTCTGGACTGTACAGACTGTGTCAGACCCTCCACATATATTGGCCAATATCTCTGCTGCAGTCCACAGTGGCATTACTTGCTAGCAGCAGTACTGTACACTGATGTCCTTTGGATGTCGTTCAGTAACCAATGGCACACATGTTATAAGCAGATGTGGCCTCCCACACACACCATATCTGTGAAGACAATCCCAATGACAATAGCAATAGTCTACTAGTATACCTGCTATACATACCTGACATCCCCTGCAACTACGACATTGGGAACATACGGGCTGGGGTTGGCCTACACTTCATATCCAGGACATATGGTGGGATTATATGTACATATACCTATCCAGATAGCTAGATATATTATTACACATGTGTACTACACCCAATTAACACTGTCATGGCAACCACCTACTATAGATTCCCACATCATGTGTGTGTGGTCCCATTACATCTCCTGTGTGAGGGCATCCATCCTGTGTGTTGGCAGCAGTGCTACCAACAGCATGTAGCAGTACCCCTTACAGAAGAACTGGCACACTCAGGGCAGCCACATATTTGTAGGGGGATCAGGAAGTACAGACAGACTGCGAGTAGAGTTGTATTATGCTTTGTACCGTACTGGTGTTACAGGGTGTGGGTGTACATATTAGTTTGCCATGGAATGCAGTCTATCTGCATAGCACACAACTGTGGGCCTACCTTCATGCTGGCTGGTGCTGTGCCTATCATGTCTTGTCTGCCCACCACACAGGTCTTGTGTCAGATAATACACTGGCAGTGTGTGTGTTGCGTGTTACATGTACGTGGCTACATCCATGACTGTCTCTACCATCAATTCCCTGACCAAGGGTATGTTACAGACTATCCTGTAACACCTGCACCTTGTGTAGTGTATGGCAACAGTTGTCCACATATGTGCCTGTATTCCAGCCTCTGTCCATCACCTACATACCAAGCTTTGCACATATGTCATGATGTTCGTGGTTGATCCATAGTGGGCTGGGAGTATATTACACTGCCATGTCTGCCATCAGTCCACTGCCATTGTAACCCCCACACATATGGTGGGGCTTGGGCCATATATGTGTGGGTGCCACCTACACAATAAATGTGTGCCCTCATGCACAGCAGAACCCAGTGTATGTAACAGTGGTATATGGCCCTGTATTATTGAGTCTAGGGTGCACCAGAAATTACCTAGGCTGCTACAAAATGTGGGGGTATCAGGGCTGAACTGCCTTAAGGTATCTGGATATACAGTTCCATATACTTCCCCTATATACACATTACTGACATGGATCTGGGTAATGCAGGACTACTGCCTCCTGCCATACAAACTGTTCTGTGTGTTGGTGTGCTCATGATGGTGACAGTTATGCCATGTTATGTAGCAGTTACAACCCATGTGGTCATATGACGTCTATACCACCTACTGTGTTTGTACAGTGTGTAGATAGAGGCTGGTGAACTACACACCTGGATTACATACTGTTGATTGTTAGGTATCCTGTGGCCCAGTGTGTCTTTCCTATTGTACAATGTGAATGGCTTGGCCAGGACAGCAACAACTGTGAACCTTTCCAGACTACTGTATGACTGTAACTGGTCCACTCTAGCATCACTCCGTTGATATAGTTGTCAGTGTCTGAAGAGCTATATGGCATGGCATGCAGAACTGTAATAGTACACGATTAAAGGTTTCCATGTCTGCATACCTGTGGGTGTTGTTTTACCTATGATCTCTCTGTGGGTGTATGTTGCAGGCAACAATTGTCATTTGTATGGGTGGCACATACAGTATCCAGTCGTTCAGGGGTCAACTGTAGGCATGGTGGCTGTTCCATATTGTGCTTGTGTATGTGTAGTCACATGTATCTGTACACACACACATATATATATATATATATATATATATATATATATATATATATATATATATATATATATATATATATATATATATATATATATATAAATATATATATATATATATATATATATATATATATATATATATGTATACCTGTATCTGCATATCTGTTTCTGTATCTGTAGCCTGGTAATGTTGATGGCTTCCACATAATACATTACCCATGGGAGCCAGAGCTATATCTGTAGCCTGGTAATGTTGAAGGATTTCACATAATACATTACTCATTGGAGCCAGACTCTACTGCATGCTATGTTACCAATACCAGCCTGACATCATACAGGTGGGATGTAGCACAGGTAACATCATGTGCCCATGTTGTCACTGGCCCCAGTTATGGGATCTCCAATACTTGCTAGTGTATTGCAGGGCAGACATGTTTGGCAGGGGGGGAATGCTTATTTGTACAATTCGTATAGTGTGTAGTGCCTCTCAACCCCATTAACATAATGTGTAGCCTGTTACACTCCTCTCCCTAACAGCTACATATGCCTAGCAGTACCAGCACAACAGTGTTGTACCAATAGGTTGGTAGGCATGGAAATCCCATTGAGGTCTGCCACGTGTGTGTATGTGTGCATATGTGCATATCTGTAGGGTACACCATTCTGAGTCCACATATTCCTATTACAATACACATTGCCACACAGTAGTAGGATATTGTTGTTCTCGCCCATAGATGTGGCAATGCAATGCAACACCCTACTATGCCTGTGGCATGTGCATCACATGCCTATCCCTGTGGTACCAATGTTGTGATATGCAATGGGTTGTTTTGGCATTGTGGCCAATGTGTGATAGTGGTTATGTCAGAGTATCAAGATGGGCTCCAGTGTGTACAATATCCAGTGGGGGATGTGGGGGTCTGTGTACACTGTCTTTACACCATGGTACACCTGGTATATGGCCCACTTACCACTCGTAGGTGGCCAATGCCACCATCATCCATACAGGTAACAGAGAACAGGATACAGCCAGTTACACATGTGCTGTGTGCAGCCTACCTGTAACACATTGGACACATGGACTAGTTAGGTACTATACAACCAGGTCACTAAGATATGTGTCTACCTGTTATGTGTCAGTAAATGTGTATATGATGGTATGACACACTATGTATTCTCCATATACAAGCATTACATCCTCCATTACCATATTGCACGTATCTGCGGATGGTCTGCATGTAGCAAGTGACCTGGTACACACCTCACCGTACAGATGGTGTCGTGTGTGCAGTGACAGCCACACAGTTCAGTAGCACTACATACCTGGGTTGGGGTCTAGACACAGTGCCGAAAAGTAAGGATGTGTGTGTATGTGGATGGGTTGACATAAGGGTGCAGATTAGACCTATACCAGTAGACCACTGGTCAATTTTGCTTAGCCAATAACTGTTATACAGACATGTGGCATGTGTGCAACTGTACACCACATATGTCATGGCCATGGTGTCAGCACACTGACATACCCTTGTGGAATATGACTGAAGACCATCCTCCTGCTGACACATGTATGCCTACAGCACACATGGATGACAGTATGGGAATAACAATTGGTGTTACCAACAGCTGAGATGTATCATAGCTGCATGGCTACACTACCTGACATGTATGCAGTACACATTACCCCTGACTGCATTCTGCGCTGCAGTACATTGCAGCACTCTGTCACAGTCACTGTGTGCATCAGAACCATGTTAACCTGCCCCTGCATCAATGTTATGGATGACAGGGATGTGGCACAGGTATCATCATAAGCACAGGGTGTGTAAAATTCATCTTAGCTGCACGGCTACACTACCTAACATGTATGCAGTACACATTATCCCTGACTACATTCTACACTGTGGTACATTGCACCACTGTATTACAGTCAACGTGTGCATCAGAACTATGTTAGCCTGTCCCTGCATCGATGTTATGGATGACAGGGATGTGCCACAGGTATCATCATATGCACATGGTGTGTGAAAGTCATCTTAGCTGCATGGCTACACTACCTGACATGTATGCAGCACACATTACCCCTGACTACAGTCTACACTGCAGTACATTGTGGCACTCTATCATAGTCACCGTGTGTATCAGAACCATGTTAGCCTGTCCCTGCATCAATGTTATGGATGACAGGGATGTGGCACAGGTATCATCATATGCACAGGGTGTGTTGCAGGTGTGTCAGAGGCCAAGGGTGGTTCAAACATGTGTCACCATGTGTGTGGGTGAGGGGTGTGGTTCATTAATTGGAGTGTGGTGATTTGGTGTGTGTCGGCATGGGGTCACCCTAGGTGTGGTTGCATATTGTGTGGGTATGCATGCACATAGTTCCGCCATGTGGCTGCCCTATATGGGTGATGTTGGACAACTGCAGACCATACCTTGCAGGGTGTGCAGTTTACTGCCTCTGGCCACGGACATGCTGACTGTGCCTGCAAGGGGTTCCATGGGCACGTGCAGGTGCAGACCTTGAGGTGCTACTTTCCCCTGATAATGACATATGTCCGCTGGAACCATGTCTCACCTGGGACTGGCCAGGGCCACGTGCACAAGGCCTGCTGTGGTGTGGTGTGGGCAGCAGCCCCTGTGATGTGCTGGGGCTGGTACTGCCACTATGGGAGTGGCTGGGCATCCTGGCATGTCCATGTTGACCGCCAGCTGCTGATGTCTCTGGCCTACGTCCACACGGCACCACTCCCATCACACATTCTAGCACAGACATACCACGGTCGAGGAGGCCAACCATCTGAACCCACCGTCTATCCATGACCTTGGTATATTCAAGGAAGGCACCAGCAAGTTCATGGAGGTTGCCACTTACAGTTGCAAAAGCAGACCTCTGCAGCCTCAGGCCCTGTCTGGTGTGCATTTCCATATGTGCCTGTGCCTCCATTATGGCCTGAAATATGCTCCTGGTGGTACCAGTTGTGGCAGCTCTGCCAGGGGCATGATGACCTGCATCCCTGCCATGAGCAGCACAGTACATCTGCCAATGTGGTGGACTTATGGACTACTGGCTATTCTGACTGTGACCCAACACAGTTGGCATGGGCACCACATTTTCCTAGTCATTTCCACCAAACATCAACTGTCCCTCTGCTATGGCCACATGTGATGGGGTTTCTAGGGGCACTATACCTGTGTGCGGGCTTGGGGTTGCTAGGAGGGTGATGACACATGTTGGCACAGTGTCAGCCTCTGACAACCCCACCTGTGCCTTACCTGTACCATCATCATCATCAGTGTCTGCAGGGACACCTACCTCAGCTTGCGTGTAGGAGGTACCCTGACCCACCTTGCCACTTGTGGGGGAAACAAATACAAATGTTAAGACCTTTACAGCATTGCATAACTGTAGACACACTCACACACACTCACACTGACAGCCACCTTACTACCTTACTTTCCCTGAGTTTACAGACAGTGCCACAGTCAGTTATATATGTTCCCCATCCTGCATGGCACTTGTTAATATACACGCATCACTACTGCTCATTAACATATCATTCCTCTCCATGCCTACATGTGTGATTACAACACCTGGCCTGTTACTCCATCACCTCCCTGACTTGGGTGGAGGAGGTTGTACATGGCCTCATTGCTGTCACCCTGTATTACCCTGTGTATGGGCAGTAATGGTATACGAGGCTCCTATATGGTTGGGGCTGCTACATTCACTACATATGTCGCACACCAGATCCTCATACTACAATCTTGCTCAGTCCATGCCACATCTGCTGCACAAGCAACCCATCATGCGGACAACATTACAACCTGGATACACTCACTGATGTGCTGTGGTAATTCCCCATTGCATTTGTAGTGCTGCATATGTGGGTTGCCAGTTATCTATCTGCTGCTGGCAATATGATGTGTATACCTGGTATGTACTGCACCTCCCAATGCATGCTCCATGCTACAGACCTTGTTATGCTATCAGCTGTCCTGTGTTAACATACCTGACAGGTTGTCCTGGTATCCCATGTCTCACTCCATGTACAGCACAATCTCAACGGGAAGTACTGCCATGTGATCAATTCCAATATTGCCTGTGCATACATGGACACACACACACACACACACACACACACACACACACACACACACACACACACACACACACACACACACACATCTGACATGCATCATCCACTCTCCACTAGATTGCACTTACAAACACAATCGAGACACACACACACACACACACACACACACACACACACACACACACATACACACACACACACACACCACACTCTTACATGTGGATTTGCACAACATTTGTACACACAGTCCTCCCATTACCATTCTGTCAACATGCATTACACATAGTGCTCAACAGCATGCGGTGCAACTATAGTGACATCATGCTAGTGGCAGTAAACATGTGTGTGAGGCATGGGCTGTGTTGGTAGGTGATGGCCCTTCCCCATGTTAACACTGCACCCATGTACAAAGTATTACTGTGGACCTGTTCCGCACCCTGTCTTACTGTGCAACATACCTCACAGGTATAGAAACCACAGATGCATCTGTAGTACTGTGTCAGTTATGTCAGCTCCAATGCTCACAGCCCCTATGTGTTGTAGCAACTCATACCTGGGATGATATGTGAACAGCTATCAGTTGTGGATGCCTGATGTCTGAGTTACAGATCACAACATCAGCAATGCATGTATGACCAGTACATGACTATTACACTGACAATCAGTGGACCCTACCATGGCAGTGGGGATGCCCTACACATGTCCCAGACCTCTGCATGGGTGCAAGGTCTACTCATGTGCACATTCCTTGGAGTGCATACACTGCTATCACGAGTGCTGTGTGGTCAGGGTTATGTCTGCAACGTTTACTTAACCTAATTATGTACAGCTGCAGCCATGGTGCTGTTGAGTCACACATGTCGCTACTGTAGGCCGTGTGTCCTGCCACACTTCTCATCCCTGTGGATACATTGCACATTGGCAGGATGTTAGTTATCTTGCATGTGTCTGTTGCACCCTTCTGATACCCCAGCATGGTTTCTATTGTGATGCAGTGCATTTCACAGCAACAAAATGTGAATGTGTACAGCATGCAGTATGGGTAGGTGTGTTAGATGTGTGTATGGGATATCACATAGCTATTACATGCCCAGTTTCTCATCATGCATGAACAGGAACCATACTCACTGGCTATGGGCTGCTGCCATGGTGGTATCCTGGAGGGACCTACATAGGAGTGTGAGAAAGCTGATGTCAGTGGCCACAGCTGTGGCATTCATAAAAGGTGAGTGCAGCATTACGTTACATCAAGGGTCTATATTAAAACACCAAACATTCAAAATGTTGAGTGTTCTAATATCAAACCCTAGCAATCGAAAATACAAAACATCGAACATTCAGAACAGCAAATTTTTTCCTAGGGAAAAATTTGCTGTTCCAAAACACATACACACAACACAAGCACACCAAACAAATAGCAATCCAAACACATACACCTAAACTCTTACACCTAACCCTACACTAAACTGTACATACAACACTAACTATCCACTTACCTTAACCCAAACCCTAACCCTAAGGTCTGTCACTATCGCACAGTCACCTCATCCATGCCCTAACCCTAACTCACCTACCCCACCCTAACCCTCACATCCACACAATTGCACACTTATCTGACCCGCGCCCTAACACTAACTCACCTAACCTGCCCTAACCCACACATCCACACAATCGCACACTTACCTGAACCCGACCCATAACTTTCCATCAGAGCACTGAAAATATTGAAGCAACAGAAATAGACAACCAAATTCTTTCCCTAGGAAAAAAAATTGTTTTTCTTTTTCTTCAATATTTTCAGCGTTCACAGAAAATGGGTCAATATTAGAACACTCGACATTTTGAATGTTCAGTGTCCTAATATAGATCCTTACATCAACAGTAGAATTACACAATATTACAGCTTATACACAACTGTTTATTACTACTACTACTACACAGCAGCAGACTATGTATATGACATCTCAGTTTTGCATGATGTACCTGTACAGATGCAGATGCATACACAAGAGTGGGGTACCGATGTGCCCTGGGGCCTTACCTGCAAACTCCTCAGGTTGTGTGTTCATTGGCACCCACCTCCAAAATGTGCCCTGCAAGGTGTTGATGCTGCAGACAGCCAGGTGCCACAAGGCTGCTGAGAAGCTCCTCCACACTGGTGAGAGGTGGATAGGTGGGTTGTCCCTTATTGCGAGGTTGTCCCCCCTTACTGCAGCTGCACGCAGACATACATGGCGAAGCAGGTCAGTGCAATGATGCCAGACCTGCTCATAGCTGCGGTTATGGAGTCCAACATCATTGACCCTGTGGACTAGCTAGTTCCACAGGGCGGTCCTCTCCTGCTGGTCATGGGCTGTCTGCCCAAACAGCAGTTTGTAGTGCTATACCAGGTGGTCGATAATGATCTCTGTCTCAGCGGTGCTGTATGTGGGAAGATGACTATGTGACATGTTTCCTGGAAGACATAAAGATGGAAACAGGTCTGAGCCACCCATAGAGCAGGGTTACCATAGTTCTTAATACACACATTTGCCTCCCCCCACCATATCAGCTACAACAAACCGTTCACAGACTGCAATTGCTATGTCAGCTGCTTACCTACCATTGGGACATATGTTGTATTGTACCAAGCTTTGTGCTATGTGTATGTGCCATGCTTTGTGCTATATGTTTGTAGCCATGCTCCCTGTGGGGACACTTATCTTTGCTGGCCTGTTACAGACTATTTCACCTGCATGCCATTGTCAGTGCCACTATATATATGTGTATAAATATACATCTATGTACATATATCTGTAGATATATGTTGTACATTGCTGATATACCTATGTCTATATGAGTGTCTGTGTATCTGTACACATACATATCACATTCTGTATCACACAGATATGTGGAGTGCATTCAGACATTTATTCCGCATTCTGTAACTGTATTTCATTCACAGCTGCACTGTTCTGCCTTGCTGCAACACAGACAGGTGCCACATGTGAACACAGACTAACATTAGGGTGGTAAATATGGTGTGAGATTGCTGGTATGCCTATTACACACCTATGGCATTTGTGCATGCTACATTACATATTAACATGACTGTCCTGCAAGTGGTGTGCTCTGACACTCAAGTGTCTATCATGACTGCAGTACTTCCACCACCAGCTATGGTCCACACTAGCATAACATACACAGATATTATGGCTGACATCTTTGTCATTCATTGCTGATCTGCTTACTGGGACAGACAGTATTGTCCAGAGCAGCTGTTCAGTGGGACATCATTACAGGGACAACTACAGATGGCACATATCAAACATTCAACATCATGTATCCTATTAATTTATACCACATACTACATTATATTACATACAGTTATGTTTTACATACCTTTTATTCTTTGGACACGTGTGACGCCTTCCTGGTTTTGGCTTGTAGGTTTTTGTTTCCCACTGTGTGTGAGTTTTGTTTTATATTTTTCTTTTTTTTTTTCCTCTCTCTCTCTCTCTCTCTCTCTCATTCTATGTCTCTCTCCCTCTCCAGTACAGTGAATGAGTTGGTTTGAATGGATTTCAGCATGGCTTTTGTAGGTGATACACATGATCAGGTGATGGACTCTGCACCCATCAGTTTGCAACAGTTGCTGACTGCCTGCAGCCTGCTGTGTAGTGATTCAGTTAACCATTCTCATGGCAACCCAGTACTATAAATTGCTTACACATGTGGGCATTGTCCCTTCACCTTTCCAATATGGAGGACATCCTTCCTGTATGTGAGCAGCAGTGTTACAGATGGCAGGTTACAGTACCTATTACAGCGAGGCTTGCAGACACAGGGCAACTACACAGTCTTAAGAAGTTTCAGACCTGCAGACAGAGTGAGTAGTGTTGTTATGTGCATTGTATATTGCTGGTCTTGCAGTGCTTGTGTGTACATAGTAGTTTATGATGGAATGCAGTCTGTCTGCATAGCTCTCAAAAGTGGGCCTATCCACATGATGGCCAGTGGATTGTCTGTTTGCTTTTGCCTGTGTACCACACAGGTCTTGTCCTAGATATATCCCCGGCAATCTGTCTGTTGCGTGCTATCAGTACATGGCTACTTCCATTTGTGTTCCTGATGTGTTATTCCTGTATAAGGGTATGTTGCAATGAATTCTGTAACACCAGCAATTTGCAGGGTGTGTATCAACAATATTACGAGTATGGCCTTGTGCTCCTGCCTCTGTCCTCCACATATATAGCTGGCTTTGTCCTGCTGTGATACAGTTAGTGGTTGTTCGATAATGGCCTATTAATATTTACTGCTAGCATTCCTGCTATCATTCCAGTCATATCGTGGACTCCCACAAAATTTTTTGGTCAGGGTCCATACATGTGACAGATACATAGACATTAGCACAGGTAATAAATGCCCCTTTGGCCTTACTACAGGGTATAACTGGCGGCTGCTGAACTACATCTGTTATTTTTATTGTTACCTATCTTAAGAGCAAATCCTTTGTCTACAGTTGTACGAATTGATGGGCTTGGCCTGGGCAGCATAGTATGTTATATATATGCACTGTCTGCATCTACTATTTTGTGTGGACCTTGCATTCTTCACTGATTAAATAAGTCCAGATCTATGTGCTGTAAGTAATGGCATACATTATTGTAAAATACATCATTAAAGGTTGACTTTGTATACATACCTGTGTGTTGTCTCATGTCTTTTGAATAGTGAGTGGGTCTATGTGTAATGCAGTACTCCTGTTCAAGTATGAATGCCATTTAGTAGATTATACAGCAAAACAATGTTGATATACCGATTTCACATGGAAAATAGAATATGCTGCAGTGGAACGCGAACCGGGAATGCGTGCGCATTAGGCAGATGCTCTGCCCACTACACTATTGCAGTTCTGCTTAATTTGCATATTTCTACCTTAATGTCATACCCATGCTCCCTTTCCCTGGCCCCCGAGCTCCATGTACACAGCATCCATCCATTCTCCAGTTGCTAGCCCTGCCATACCACACCTCCACACATTTCCCTCTCTGCACGTCTCGGTACTCCTCCATTTTACTGTCTCAATGCAACCTTTTGCAGGCTCTTCATCTGTTTAGTCCATGTACATTCGAGCCTTTCCTTGATCCTCCTACTGGTGGAAACATCATTGTGACCCACAAAGTCTAGTGCGTCCTGCCAGGGACAGACCTGTAGTTGTGTCATGAGTAGACTTTGCTGGTCTACACTGTTTCTCCCACTAGTAGCATCCTGCCAGGGGTTTGAGAAGCAGTGGTTTGCTTACACACCAGACCAGCCTCATCTCCCACTTCCGTGGATGAAGCACGCCCCCATGGTGTGCCCCGTTTTCCATTCCTCTCTTCAGTATTATACAAGACTACTGTTCTCACAGTAAGTGTGGACAGGCACTGTTCATTGATACTCATAGACTGCTTGGAATACTGTGATTGAGCAGTGTGCACATGTTTGCTGGTATTAATGTACATACTTACATACATTTCCTATACTGTTGACTGACTGTTTGTGATAACAGCAGCTGATTGTATATCTGCCATGCCTTTATGGTAACTCACTTGAACTATAGTGTGCAGGGTGGGGGGGGGACCTGGGAGTGCTGATTATGTTGTTACTGGCCACGACGAGGGCTGTGGACCACAGTGTGCCTAAGGCACTGCGGGGGAAGTGTAGGTGGGTATGCGCTGGTGTGCGCGAGGCTCAGACTTGCTGACCTCTGTTATGGCATCTTACACTGGGTTGGCCTCCACATTGCTTAACCAGTGTGGGCATTGCTTACCGTTGCCCAAGCAGGCGTACTCCCACTTGCTGCCACACACCCCCGCCCTACTTCATGAACATGTCGTTATTATACATGCTTAAGTCAGGTGTACATGTCAGGTATGACTGTTCACGAAGGTCAGTGTAAGGTGAAATGGGATTCCAGTTTATCAGTTCTGGACAGGTTACACTCAGGTATTTGGGTTAGGTTTAGTTATGCCATACCTGTGTTGTAGAGTAGATGTGAATAGTAAAGGTATAGGTGGGTAGGTGGAGGGGTGGAATTTTAACTGTATAGTAGGCCATTCGACTGGTGGGGGAGCAGTAGTGCAAGTTTGCAGGGTATTGGGATATCTATGCGAGGCAGGACAGGAGGTTTCAGTGTCAGTAGTTGGTGTAGAGGTATGGAGTGTTAGTTGGGGGATGGTGGACTTCACCAGGTGGTGAGCAGGTGGTGATCCAAGTGTGTTTGAATTTTCCCTTTATGTGTTATTTACATGTGTTTTCTGGGACTGCTGCGATAATACACTTGGGTTGGGGGTTCCAGTTTCTGCCTATATAGTTGTGTGGAGAGTGTCACCTACTTGTGACTGTGAACATTACTATGAATGAAACAAGGATCGATAGGTAAGTGGTGTTATTGGGCCACACAGAGGGGCTGATAGTAGTGGACATGTCTAGGGAAGTGCAGGACTGCTGATGGGAAAGTCCACAGCTGGCAATTTCTTCTACAGTGACAGCTGTGTATATATTCTGCATTTGGGGGTAGGTATGGACACTCACATCCCTGGGTGGGGGTGTAGACAGCAATAATACCTTGTGATGCCAATTAGTTTGGTTTACAGTGGGGTGTTGCGACAATGTGTTTTTTGGTGTCATTTAGTAGGTTTGCAACAACACATCTGGTTATACTGTCCTTTGCCATGTAAACTAGACATTGCGCGGGACTCATACTGGGTGTGGCTGCTTGTTAGGTGTTGGGTCTGCCCAATGCACACTATTGCTTACATCCCTGGGGTGGTCCACATAAAACCACTCCAGTAAACACCTGCACACCTAGGCCCATAATTACATACCTATAGTTCCCCACCCGCACCTCCTCTTGGCACTCTTCCTTACTCTTGGTGCAGGTTGGGTCTGAACACAAAAGTACACACTACCCACTCTCCACTTCTCGCGTCCCATCACTTAAGCTGTCTCACCCCATGGGTCATCAGGCTTCCCCAACTTTGTGGTCCAGGTACATGCATGCCCTTCTGTATGTTATCTGTGTAATGGCCGGAAAGCCAAATAGCCATATAATTTTTGGCTTGTCCCACAAGGGACATTCTTGTCTTTGTTTCAAGATTAGACTTGGCGCGTCTCTCCCACTGGTAGTATCCTGCTTGTAGTCTGGGAAACAGTGGTTTGTTTCCTTTTATTGTGTGTTTGTATGTTTCACCTGTCTAGCTGGTGGGGGTTGCTGCTACGTGTTACATGTTTGTTGATTGGGACCCTCACCCCCCATTGGCACGGCCTATGAACATACGTAATCCTTAACAGCTGTATCATATCCCAGCTATATATCTGTGTATATTTACACACACACACACACACACACACACACACACACACATATATATATATATATATATATATATATATATATATATATATATATATATATATATATATATATATATATATATATGTATAACGACATGTGGATGTATGGGTGGCTGCATATGTATATATCTATATGTGGGTATTTATATATGCCTGTCTATGTATGTATACATTTGTACTACAGAGAGGGAGAAGTATATCTCCATGTAGTTATGGGTATATATACACACACATACCTCTACATATCTAGCTACATATCCTGTCATGTTGCCTGTTATGGCTGGGTATTGTTTCGTGTGCATACCGGCCAGCTTTTTGTGCCATATATGCTTTGTGATGCCTACAACTAAATCCATTAGTGTACACAGAGTCACACATGAACTCTATTGCTAATACCAGGTAATCATTTGTCCCATGTGGGACAGCCCGAACATTGGGTATTCAACTTTCATCTACACCCCAGAGTTACATAGGTACCCATGGCTATGTGCATGGACTACAGCGTGTGACAGACCTAGGATACTTGGGTCGAGACAACATAAGGGATGGGTCCCAGTAGGGGGTGTGGAGCGGGGGGCAATGTGTAGCTGTGTGGTAGCTACGGGCTGGTAACAAGGGTTGAGATGTTGTCTGTGTGTGTGCAGCAGGTGGGGGAAGCAGAACTGTGGGTAATGCATGTATGGCTCGTGGCTGGCCTTGGTTGGATGGGCCTGTACTGCTCGGGCCACCTAGTGGGTGGGGGAGAGGGGGATGTGATGTCAACATGTAGAACATGACTGAGGGCTAATTTAAATCCCTATTTCAATGACACACATACATTACATTGAGCTTGGTAGTATTTTGCAGGATGGTCATATTTGTCTGGGCGGGGGGGTATGCCAATTTGTATGTGACGTATATAGTTTGGGGCCTGTCAAGGCCTTTCATGGTGCATGTGGACATGTATGTGTCTGTTAATCTACCATTGCTATCTACAGATGTCTGGCCATATATACCTCTGTGGGTGTATATATTTGCTTAGATATTTCTAGCTATGTATGTATATACCTATGGGGACATTTCTCTGTGTACATATGTGTAACTTGCTGTGTATATGTGGACGTATGGATGTTGACATATATATATGTGCAGTTGCCTGCATTTGCATGTATAGCTATTCATATATTTGTAAATGTATGTGTATATATATATATATATATATATATATATATATATATATATATATATATGTGTGTGGATAGTTTTATATATATATATATATATATATATATATATATATATATATATATATATATATATATATATGTGTGTGTGTGTGTGTGTGACTGCATTTATGGATATGTTGTATCCATTTAGATATTAATATATTTGCACACACACGTCCATCTAGCTGTAGGTCTACAATCCATGTGCTGTTGC
Organism: Protopterus annectens; assembly: GCF_019279795.1. Classification (NCBI taxonomy): domain Eukaryota; kingdom Metazoa; phylum Chordata; order Ceratodontiformes; family Protopteridae; genus Protopterus; species Protopterus annectens. The sequence continues at coordinate 678,961,408 of NC_056726.1, read as the reverse complement.
ATGACTGGACTGGATGATATGTTTCTGACAATGTCAACTTCATTTGTATCTGTCATAGCTTAGTGGTAATTCCCTTTTTCAATGGTGTGTGGGGTCCTTGGTTTGAGCCTTGCAAGAGCTGTTTAGTTTTTTTGCCAGGCAATACATTGGCCGTTGGGTACTGAGTGATTGCGGCACATTAAAGCAGTTGTATGTGGGTGTGTGCAGGTTTGCGCAGAACTAAGCACTGCTAACCCCCGGTTACAGTTTTTATCACTCAGTTAGCTTCTACTTTGCTTAATCTGTATAGGTAATGCTTACCCCTGTGCAAACACACTTACACATGCTTACTAGTGCTTATATATGCTTACTACTGCTGATTTGTGCTTACACCTGCTTACTAGTGCCTTATTAATACACTTGTCCAGTTCACATTTAATGTTATTTAGTAGGTTATGCAGGAAATATATGAGAAAAAAATGCTCATATACAGATTTGACATGGCGAATGGTATGTGCTGCAGTGGGACTTGAACCGGAAATGCCTGCTCTTTAGGCAGAAGTCCTGCCCACTACACTATTGCTGTGTTGCTTCATTTACATATATCTTCCTTGTTATCCTCTTTGGCCTTTTCAGCTGCTTTAACCATAGCTAAGCGATGGGCACACCCACACACTTACGGTTAGCTGTACTCGGATTTATGATAAATATGACAGGTTTTCTTCAGTTTATTTATATATACTGTTGCTGTTGTACACATGGGGGACTGTTGGTGGAGATATGCGGACACCTATGAGTGGCCTCGCTCATTTAGTTCCACTTTCTGCTGTTCTACTTTGCAGGGGCATATTTATTCTGAGTGCTCTGCTCTCAGACACACCCCCTGCAGTAGTACATGCTCAGTGTATGCCTAGGAGGTCAGGTAGCATGCCTTCATTAATATGCATGGTGCTCTGCCGTCCTGCTCCTAAGCGGCCACTTCCATGCAGGACTAGACTAATACTGCATGGAAGATTAGTAAATCTGGGGGGTTATCTTTTACATTCTGAATTAAAACCTATGGAATGAGGCAGAAAGAAATGTGTACTCTTATTCAATATCTGTGCTAATAGCAAAGGTAGTAGTAGCAGTAATAATAATAATAATAATAATAATAATAATAATAATAATAATCATCATACAGTTGCAACTTTACAAAAATCATAATGTCATGATTTCTATATATCAAAATATATCTCAAACATATCAGTCTTCATTATATTTGTAAGTTAGTGTCCATAAGGGCATTATGCAAGAAAATGTATCCATCAAACACATTGCATGCTTTATATTTGTAATTTTACTCCCACTAAGAAACTGACATATTTCCTTTTAAAAAGTCTGCCAAAAGTTTTTTTTATCTCTGACAAAACATAATTATGTTTCACTAAACACGCTTTAATGATAAAGAATACTGAACTTCAGAACTGAAATTTGAAGCTTCACAGGCATGCTAACTGACTTTTGCAAAACCAGCTGCCATCTGTACATTGTGAATCAATGAAAAATATTACATTTCATGCAAGCCTAGCTCCCTTTCGGGGAGAGCATGCCCCCAAAATAATCATTTCTGCAACTGAGTTAAAACAGCTATGATATGCACAATAAAAATTTGAACAAGGAATTTTCTGTGATCTTTACATGTCAGCTAGCTAATGTTTTAGTTTACAGAAATTGCTAAACAAAGGCTTTACTGCCACAGATAAAGCTGAATAAAGACAGCATTGTAAAATCTATGTTAATTTAGGTTTTGTAGCAATATCATTTAATAAATTCAGTTTATCACATGTGCTTATAAACATGTTCAAATGTCTACTATAGCTAAATCTTGCTTGAGATGGAATATGAAAGGTGTGATGAGATAAAAGTCATGGAGGGGTTGTCACTAGGTAGGACCACCATCCAGGCAGTCAAGCAGCACCCAAATGTTTACAGTCATCGCTATCAATCACAAGATAATCTGACATCACGGTGCATTCTTCATGCTACCTGCCAAAACACATAGCATTAGTTTGCTAATGTAGAAAAGTACCTGCTCCTGTTACTGCACAGAAACCTCAAAACTTTAAATTTCATGATATTAGAAAGGAACTGTGATATAACCCAGAACACAGATAAGAAAGATATAAGTAGCTTCTTTGAGAAAGAGGAAAACAATTATTCTTTCTTTGTTTTAAAACTTTGAATTAAATATCTTTACATGTTTCTGCATGTCCTCGTATAAATACTTAGCCAAGTAGCAGAAACGAATTAAAGATTAGCAGTACAGTTAATCTATACATTCTAGAAACAAAGACATAAACTTGTAATTTCTCCAACTCCTTTAATACAGTTTAAAGATTCGTAATGCTGCTGTAGTGAGACACAAAAATATTTATAATAAAAAACACATTTAAGGTAATGATAATTGTCACGTGAATGCTAGTGTTAATGAAGATAAGCATTATCAAAGTTTGCAGATAAAGTATAATATGATTCTGCTGGTAGTATAACTAAATTTTTTGGAGACACTATTCTGTTGATTGTATTGCTTGCATAATTCATGCTATGCTTTGCTACTCACAAAAAAAATGAATCTATATCTTGAAGGCTGTTTGAAAAACCTAGGCACGTGTTAATTTGCCTTACTCCTGTTAACAGAAAATTATCTAGAGGAATAATATAATGAACATGGCAACATAAAATATTCAAGTAGTACTATGATTTATTCTAAGTAACAAAAAAATGCATGCACTGCTTCACTAGATATTAAAAATAACATATACCAGGAAATTTAGATAGGTGTCATTTCAGCTGATAAAACACATTTGTTAAAGAATCTTCACTATGACTATATGCTGAAAAAGAAACAAAAAAAAATAACCTTGTTATAGCCAAGCTCATATGCAAGAACCCAGTATAATAAGCTTGTAATATAAGAAGCATATTGACCACACCCAAACATGAGAGAAAAATATAACTTTTTTTTTACAGCAAGATTAATGTGTTTGAATTTCACTGCTATATAACTAAGCAAACCTCATTCTTCTGTTCAGAAGGCATTCAGAAGTGAAGATCACAGTTCATCGACCATCAGCTATAAAAGTTTTAAAAGTTATTGTACACCTTATTATTGCATTTTTATACTATCATCTAAAGGAATAAAACTCCACATGCAAGACAAAGAATTGATCCGATCTTTAATTGTAATCTGGTAATGACTGGATATGTAATTATAATCCTCTTTCTAATGGTGCAATTTGCATGTCTAAATTTCATAAAGGCATGTGAAAATGAAGAAGGCTTACTGTCTATAAACTTAATAAACCTAAGTAGTCTTTCTAAATGTTGCAGCTAACCCTTCAGTCTCTCTCCTGTGGAGCTGAAGTCTAGATTCAAACTTCCAGTGGGTGTGACCTGAGCCATTTAAAAAATAATTTATCATCTCACAGTTCAATCAAATGCTCACATTTCTGGAACTGTGTTACTAAAAATAGTAAATGACATACTGTTTAGAAAAAGGTAATCTTTAGGCTGGCTGCATTTATTCAGTTCAGCGTCTAACACTGTATTTTTTAAACATAATAAATATTTATAATTGTAATGTTATGTAAACATTCTATGAAATCTCAGTAACATTTAAGCATCATTCCTACTGCCAGCTGCATTTTCTTCATGCAGTTATGAGCTTTCATATAAGGCTAAGCCGCGGTGGTGCAGCAGTAGCATCATTGCCTCACAGCAAGAGGTTCTCCAGTTCAATTTTCAGCTGGAGCACCTTCTGTGTGGAGTCTGCATATCCTCCCCGTGGTCGAGTGGCATTAAAAAGTCATGCATACAATGGGTGTGCCTTTGTTGAAGGTTGGGTGTCAAGCTGGCACCTTGGCACCCATAAAAAATCTACTGCCAATCATTAGCGAACCGGAGTTCCGTTGTGGCGACCCCTAACTGGGAAAAAGCCAAAAGAAGAACAACAACATATAAGGCTAAGCTGTTCTACTTGATTGTTGTGATATTTAGAGGAATATGAAAATTATTGCAATATAAATAAATAGTTTACAAATAAATATTCAATATCTCTTTAACTGAATTAGCCAGAAGTCAAATATCAGTAGCTGTGTTTGCCATCACTTAAGTTTTAAGATGAAATATTTTAATACCTTTTATGTAGCATGGCTTTGGTATTATTACTGGAAACACGAAAAAGCAATATTTGAAATCTACAGGTGTCAGCAGAATATAACTGCAGAATATCCTGGAGGTGTCATTAGGCTGTAATGAATTAGCAAATGTCCTTTCTACACCCTTGTTTATTATTAATTAACAAATTATAAGCAGGTTATCTCTAATAAACTGTACTGTGCCTTAGATAAGCTATTGCAAGCTTAAGACACCTATTTTGTTAAGTAACATTTTAATAAATCTGTACTGATCTGTCTTCTTTGAATGATCAACCAGGTTTCTGTCAACTAAGTTCTTTAACTTCCCATTCGTCTATAACTAAATCACGCGGGGTCTAGTTTGGCTTATCAAGTGTCTAGAAACAGGAAAACACAGATCATTGAGGCGGAATTATCGAATGCCAAAATATAAATCGAAAGAAGTGCATGACAGTCCTGTTGCTGAGATTGTGGTACAGTGGGGATCAGGGAATTGGTCCTTTCGCCACTGTGGTCTGCTCTTGTAGTTGGAATATACAAGTAGCATGGGGGATTGAAGTCCAGGGGATTGCACCCCCCCCCCAACAAAAGAAGAGGATTTTCTTATTTCTTGTAGTGAATATTTCAGCATTAGATAGTGTTATCTCAGTGATGTGTGGTTTGTTGTTTTGAACGTTTGATAATTTACACAACCCCCTGCTGTATACTGACAATGTAATAAGTCATGATCATTACTTTCATCTCACCTCACATATACTTTATGAGACAATACATTGGTCTTTCGAGTTTCACTGACCCATCACTTCATTTACTATTTTTGGTCATATTTTGTCATGTTTAATCCTCATCTCCGGCCAAAGTCTGTTTGGAGTTTGCATGTTCTTCCAGTGTGTCTGTGAGGTCCCTCCTACCTCCAAAACACATGCTGATTCCATCTAAAACTCATCCAAGTATGAAGCTCTGGGCTACAGCACAGACTCTAGATGGTGCCCTATAGGTGGAAGAGTTGTATAGACCAACCATTTTGGACATCTACTGTGGTGTGCAGTATCCTCATGACAAGAGAACATGGATCACAGACTGTGCACAGTGGCAGGGATAGCCACTCAATGGTGTAAAAATGTGGTTCTAGGTGATTCAGTTGTGTTGACTAATGTCATGTATGGGTATTTGCCAGTGATGAGTGGGTTAAGGATACAACCTACATCAGAAACACATGATAATGGTGAGAGGGGTGCATGTGCCCTTATTGGCCAGTGTATGCCCATCATAAAGCCTAGCAGCTCTGTGTCAATAAGCTACTGGCCAGCCAGTGCCCAGTTACCCAGCTTGGGTTACCTGGGATAGCTCTGTGGGGTAAAAGCTGGATGTAAAACCAATTAGCCTGCCAAATATGAACAAAGAATTGCTACGCTCTATGAAGGTTCACTGACAGGATGGAGCTTGGAAGTAGATGATATGATGGTAAGGAGCAGGATGGACATTCTATGTATTCAGGAGACAAGATAGAAGGTCAGTGTAGCAAAGCCACTTGGCTTGAAATCCAGAGTCTACTAATCAGGATGAGGGCAAAAAAGAAATGGTGTGGGAACTGGCAGTAGCGAAGTCAGCAGAATTAGCGATAGACCCATGGGAATCAGGCTCCAGCCTAATTATAGGGAAGTATTTATAATCTCAGCCTATGCCTCACAGCAGGTTTGTGATAGTTGGGAAATGATTGAACTTAGAAAGCATTTGCAGGGCCTAGTGGATAAAGCAGGACAGCATGAACTGGTATTGATAATGGATGAGCTTAATGCACATATCAGCACAGACAAAACAGGATATGAGGACTTCCATGGTCCACATGGGTGGGGCAACAGGAATAAAGGAAGAGAAGCCATATTAGACTTCTGTCTGGTAAGTGGATTGATAGTAGTTAACACATGGTCTCAGAAAGAGAGAGTCTCAAGATTACTTACAAGAGTGGTCAATATATAACTCAAATGGTCTTCTTCCAAGCAAGGAAAGGGCACTGGGGTAGAATCAGTGATTGCAAATTCATCCCAATTGAAACAGTTAGCCCAGAGCATAAACCAGTGGTTGGCACAGTCAGCTGCAAGCAGTGGTCCGAAAAGGCTCTAAGGTCAAGAGAGAACAGACTGAAGACCTGGAAGTTGACTGGAGAGAAAACACAGTGGTTCAAGGACTTGCAAAGGGCTCTAGCACCTCAAGAAGATGAGGAAATAGGTGGAATTGAAGACAAATGACAGAAGACTACAGAACAGATATGTAGCAAATCCCAGTATGGAAATAAGGTAGATGCTCAAGAAAGAAGTGCAGATGTACCACCACAGACCTGAAATGATGCTTCAGATATAAAAACCTTTTGTTAAAATACTTTAATTAAAATGGTCCTCACTTACTAAAAAGAACAAACAAGAAAAAAAAAATGGATTAACGCTTTCAGCTGTAGATCCTATTAAACTAACCAATCTCCATGTTTAAAATATAAGCAAGCAACCAGTCTCAAAGTAGACAGAATAGCCACTTCTTCTACTCTCAAAATCCAATAGCAGAGCATCTACAGGCAAACCTTAATTCTCCTCCAATCCTAATTAAGTGATAGACAAGTCTCTTTGCACAAGCAATCAGAGGGCTTTCAATAAACGTCTTTCCTTTAAAATCGGCTTTAACGGTACCACCACATTAAGCCCAGGAGATCGATCAACTCTTAATGCAATAATCCACTTAGTTTCAATAGTCTGGGTCTTATTACTCATATCACCACCTCTTTTATTGTTCCAGTGCCATGAACTTAAAGTTGTGTGCGCTTTTGTTCATAATATGGCAAGACAGTGCATTGGAACCAACGTAGAAGGCAGACCATAATTCACAGATGGCAATATATATTATACTTTTACTGGTACAAGTCACATAACCCTTGAAACTGTATGGTAATCCTGTAATAGGATGTATGAAAACATCTATGGTTTTAATAAAATCACAAGCTTTACAAACATCACATTTAAAGGTGCCTTTCTTGGTGGTGTTTCTGTTCTTATTTATACTTCGTTGAAATCCATTTTTAGAGCAGAGAAGTCTCTTTATGTTTTTTCGATTTCTGAACACAAACTGGTGGTGGAATGCAGAAGTCCAGGAAGTCATCTGAAGGAAGAAGGAGCACAGAAAAAAGTGGGAGATAGAAAATATGAACTTGTCTAGAAAGGAATAATTGTTAGCCAACAAATAGGCTGTCATTTGTCTTATGCATTCAAAAGAGATGATAAAGCATTGTATGGGTTCAAGACATTTACTGCACATAAACATGTCAGGAAATGCTATTAGAACATGTATTTAGGTAACTAATTCACTCATTACTTCAAACACACTCGCATGGGGCATCACAGTTCATGACTGCATTCACTCTGGCTGACTGTAAAAAATGGCACTGTTCTTGCACATGCTCAGTACTTATATGTACATGCCATCAAGCTACAGTGGCTCGATAGGAACAATACACACAATGATCTACATCCTCCCTCTTTAATTTGTTTGATATGCAATAGGAGAACAACACAGGTTATGCTAGAGAACACTTCAATAATAATTAATAAATCAGAACTCAAGTCCAAGTCGCTCTGTATTTTGGATTGGGTCTGTAAATTCTACCTGATCTGGTCACATAAAAGCTTTGACTGGGTTTAGCAACAGGGACAGTCTCTGGGGAATTCTTCTCAATAGGAACTTTGGGGACAATATCAGGATTATCTGAAGAAAGTACACTGTCCTCTGAAATTGGATCAAGTGTATGGTCACTCTGATAAATAGAGTCTTTGGCACAGGCAATCTGCTGCATCACCGGTTCAAAGACTGGAAGTATATGTCTTCAGTTCTTTCTGAAATCCATTCCTTCCAATTGTACAATATAAGATCTCGGTTCTTCAAAATATTTTTGATAATACCCACTCAAACATATCCTTTAGATGTCTGTATCTTTACGATTTCTCCTTGTCTTAATGGTCTAGAAGGTTTGCTTGATTTATCGAAGTACAACTTTTGTGACTGATGTTTTTTTTCAAAAGTTGGGTTTTAACCACTTTGTTGTTCTTTTCATTTGGAATCAATAGTGGTTTACTGATCACAAAGGTTGTTCTTGACTGTCTAGGCATTAATCTCTGAAGAGGTGAACCAAGCAAGTTATCTTGTGGAACATTTCTGAGATTGAGTAGGTTAAGAAAAACATCGGAACCATCTCTCTTAGATTTCTCTAATGAACATTTCACATTTTGGACTGGATGATCAGCTAAGCCATTGGGCTGTGGATACTCCGAACTACTAATAACATAGACAAAGTCCCAAGCCTCAGCAAATTTCTTGAACTGCTGACTATGTACCATTGTCAGATACAACTGTATGTGGACTGCCATGCACAAAAAAATGTCTCTTCAATTTTATAACGACAGTGCTGCACATTAGATTAGGTAGAAGGTATATTTCAAACCAATTCAAGTAAGAGTCTACTAACACTAAGTATTGTTGACCATTCCATTCAAAAATTTCAGTAACAACTGTTGACTATGGTAGTTCAGGAATCTGCTTTAGCTGAAGTGGCTCTTTTTGTTCGTGCAGTTTAGTACTATTGCAAATAGAACATGCTAAAGTTTCCTTCTCTATATATTTTGACATAGAAGGCCAAAATACTATGAATCTTCTCTTTCTTTTGGTAGAATTGGTACCCAGGTGTCCACAATGTAAAATCTTGATATATTCCTGTTGTAATACTGAAGGAGTAACAACTTTAGGACCTTTCATGATAATTCCATCTTCCATCATGAGCTCATCTCGGTAGGGAAAATATTTTGTATGGCAAATGGTAGACTGATTTTTCACACTGGCTATCCTTGATTGATAACGTGTCAGCTTCTGAAGAACAGGGTCTAAAGCTGTGTGTTGTCTGAGTTCATCAAGCCATGATGAGGAAAGACATTTGACATCCATGGCTTTAAGATCTGTTTTCGCATTGTCATGCTGTTTGATGACTTGTCTGGGTGCTCTCGATAAAGCATCAGCAAGGCATAAATATTTGCCTTTTGTGTAAACAATATTGAAATTGTACTTTTGTAATTTTAACATCATGCACTGCAGGTGTGCTGTGGCTGAATGTATTGGCTTTTTTGTAATTGTCACTAGATGCTGGTGATCAGTCTCTATTTGAACAGGTTGGCCATAAATATAATCACTGAACTTCGAACATGGGAACACTACTGCCAAAAGCTTTTTTTCAATTTGAGCATATTGCATCTCAGTTTGGGTTAAAGTTCTGGATGCATAGGCTACTAGTATGCCTTCTTTTAACACCATACTTTGAAGCATCACATGAAAGAGTTACTGGTTTATGAACATTATATCTCAGTGGGGATGGACTGGTAAGTTTCTGTTTCAGAATGTCAAATTCTCTTTGGTGTTGTGCCAACCAGGATGAGTTTACATTTTTGCATGTCATCTCATGTAATGGTGCTGAAAGCTCACTCAGGTCTGGGATGAACTTTCCTAAATAGCTGACCATACCAAGAAAACTTTGCAATGATGTGACATAGTCTGGAACTGGCATCTCAAGAACTGCTGCTTGCTTAGACATATCTGGTTGTAAGCCAGAACTGGTAAACAAATGACTCACATAAGTAACTTCTCTCAGGTTGAATTTACATTTCTGAGGATTCAGTTTAAGACTGGCTTCACATGCATGGTCTAGAACTTTCTTGTGGTTTCTATCATATTCATATTCACCACTGCCCCCTACAATGATGTTGTCTACTATGATAGCACATGGATAACCTGAAAGAATTTGCTTCATCGCACATTGAAATACTTTCCTCAGAGACGGTATCCCAATTAGCTTTCTCAAAAATCTATACCTTCTAAATAGTGTACTGAAAGTAGTTAACAATGAAGATTTGTGATCCAGCAAAATTTGCCAAAATGAACTTTTTGCATCTCAGACTGAAAAAAATAGTGGCATTTGGCATCAGAGCTGCTACTACTACACTGAACAGCAGATTATGAGGATGTTTAAGTGCTTTGTGCAAATCTCTGGGATCGATAGGTATGAAGGATACCCACTCAGTTGGTTCTTTTACTGGAGTTATTACACCTAAATTCACCATTTTGTCTAGTGTTGTTTTTACTTTACTCTGCATTGCTACCTGACCCTTCCTTGCTGGTCTGACAACTGAGCTTACTTCATGGTTTAACTTTATGGAATAGGTGACTGGTAGTTTGCAAAGCTTGTCTTTGAAAATATCAGCATAGTCACTAAAAATATTATGTGTAAAACTATCATGGTTATTCAGACTTATACAGTGGACCTCTTTATTAAATGAATTATGGCCTATTCTCAACCTGTCTTTGAGGCCTATTTGTGACTGCACATGTCTTTTGACTACTTAAAACTGCAAGTCATAGCTGTTTCCAGCAGAATGATATATGTGAACTACTGAGCAATCAGTATGGATTTCTTCACCAGCATAAGCAGCTAGCTTTGCACACTTTGCTGAATCAAGTTTCTCATCAGTTTTCACCTTGGCAAACATTTGTGTTGATATAACATTGCACTTGGATCCATTATCTGCTTCAAGTGCTACAAGTTTTTCATTATTCGTAACAGTGCAAAATATTTCACCCTTTGCTGCCAGCTGGTAGTCTACTGTAATAACAGTTTCATCAATCACAGAAACACCCTCACCATAGAAAGATTGCCCATGGCTTTCTAACTGATCTACATGCTTCTTTGGATGTTCTCTTTTATTAAAAGATTGCAGCACTTTAAACTTGCAAATCATTTTGAAATGATTTCTCTTTTTACATGTGTGACATTGCTAACCAAAAGTTAAGCACTTTACTCGTTTAGATTCATGGCTGCCCACACAATTACGACAACCAACAATAAGATTAGGTGTTGTGGCCCCATACTGTTTATGATTGAAATTGGGTACTGCCACACCTGTTGGCTTATATCTCTTTTTTATCTTAGCTTTCTGTTGTACACTATCAACATTTACACTGGTAGACACTGCATGCATGCTTTTCTAATTCGTAAGCATATTTGTGTGCTTCTCTGTAAGCTCATATATTTGAGAAATCTCTATGGCTTTGCTCAACATTAAATCACTTTCTCAAAGCAAAATATATCTCACTGCATCTTTATTAACACCACACACAAGGCTGTCCTTTATCAACTCATCTCGCAAATCACCAAATGTGCATGTTTTTGCTTTATTTCTCAAGTCAGTAATGTATGCTGCCATAGTTACACCAGACTTTTGATTTCTATGTAAAATATGTGTTTTTCCATTGTACTATTTGTTTGAGGGTTACATATTTCTCTAAATTTACATTTTAAGCACTCAGGGTCTTCCCCTGTTTCAGTCTGTATCACAATTGTTCTCTCCTTCCCCTACATACATGGCAAGTGCATACACAAATGAGTGTTCTCTCTCAATGGCTTCTGAGCCTGCTAAACTAAGAAATATGAATGCCTTTGTACGTGTCTTTTCCAGAAAATTCTTGTTCAAACACTCGTCAATTCTCAGCAATATTATTATCAAACACCAGCGCTTCAAGTCTGTGAAATCCATCTGCCATCACAACAAAATATGTTTAAACATAAGCATAGACCAGGAACTTGTAATTATACTCAAATGCACAACAATCTCTTTGAAAAGTCTTCTCTTTGACATTACAAACATTGTGAACATTCCAGAAAGTATGGACACTTTGAATTGCTTTAATTAATGTGAAAAAGCAGTACATGGCAAAGAAATGTGACTATTTTAGCCTTTTCATACATCTTAAACATTTCAGAAATTGTTTCAAAAACTTTTGTATTTATTTCATATACTTTTATCAGTATGTCTCAGTTTCAGACATTTTATCTCTGTAATTATTTTGAATGTTTTGAATGTTTTGCTACACATTCAGTGACTGAAAAATCATTTAAATGAATTTAAGTACCTTTGAACAACCACTGACCTGTTTGCGAGTTGACTCTAGTATATTCCTTCATTTCTAACTGTGTGCTTCATGGCTTGTGAGTTGCTTCTACTTCAGATCCCATTCTGGCACCATGCCACTTAACTCATGCATTCAAAAGAGACAATAAAGCATTGTATGGGTTCAAGATATTTATTTTACATAAACAAGTCAGGAATTGTAATTAGAACATGTATTTAAGATAACTGATTCACTCACTGCTTCAAATACACTCGCATGTGCATCTCCATTCATGACTGCATTCACTCTAGCTGACTGTACAAAATGGCACTTTTCTTGCACGTGCTCAGTACTTATATGGATATGTTATCTTACTACAGTGTCTGAATAGGAACAATACACACAATGATCTACACAGGCTAAGATAGGAGTTGCAATGTCAAAGAACAAGATATTGGAGATACTCTACCAGCTTCTGGAATGTGACTCAGTAGCTGGCACAGAAAAAACAATATCAGGTTGCTAGGTAAAGACATAAAGATAAAGAAGATAGTGAGACACCATTCATAGGGTATGCCAGCAATAACCTGCTCAGCAGTCTATAGGGCATCAAAGGCAGATGGAAGGAGTATTCCAGCAGTTTCTGAATGAAGAATATTCCACAGAAGCTCTACTGCCCCAAACACAGCCTGCCATGAGAGAAGAGGAGCCTACCATAGAGGAAGTAAGAACAGCAGTAAAGAAAATTAAGTCAGCGAAAGCAGCAGGCTCAAATGAGGTCACAACAGATATGATAAAGATGTTGGATAAGCTAAGAGAGAAATGGCTCCTTAGGGTACTCATAGGAGTATGGCGAGAAAGGTGCACCTCAGATGACTGGAGAATAAGGACACTAGTGTCAGTGATCAAGAACAAAGGGGACATTCACAACTGTGGACAGCAGAGATGTCAAACTCATGTTATATTGCATGAAGTTCTGTAGAGGGTGATTGCTAAATGAATACAAAGTATTGTAGAAAGTAAGGTGAGCAGTATGGATTCAGATCCGTATGCAGCACAAATGACCTGATTTATGGAGTGAGAAGGACACTTGAGAAGAAGCTAGAAATGATGTAAGAGTCCAACTGGGCACTGCTAAACTTGAAGAAAACATATGGCAAAATCCCAATAAAGCTGATATGGCCAGTCCTGAGGTGGTTTTAAGGCTGAAAAGCATTGGCAGAATTAGTTTAAGCTATGTACAGATGCCCAATAACTCAAGTATGAAAAGTGTTTCATCTCACAGAGGGCTTCCCAGTGGAAGTGACTGTGCATCAGGGTTCAGCAGTGAGCCCATTGCCATTCATACCGGTGATAGATTACATTAGCAAACAGGTAAGAGAGAATTAATCAATGAAATTGCTGTATGCAGAATATGTGGCATTACAGGCAAACTGTAGGTACCCAATTATTCTGTTTGTTTTTCCCATAGCTGTTTGAAAGTGCTTCAAATGATTCATCCTAATGCTGATTATAATAAAAAACACACTAATACAAAGCCACTGCAATGCTGCAAAATGTCACTTTACTGGAATATAAGTGCCCTCAAAGGAATTAAATGCATTACACCAAGCAGCCATTTAAATACAAAACCATCAATCTTTATTAGTTACTTAATTATTGAATTATGTATTCATATTGCTAGTCAATTTTTAATACATAAATAAATTACATGTTTTATTAAATACATCCAATCAAAAAAAATTACAACATTTTTTTAACCTCAGACATTCAAATTAATTTCCAAACTCATTTCTCTTCATTTTAATATCCTGAAATTCAAAATAAATCTACTTTCTAGTTCCATCAATTTATGTATAAGATGACCCCCTCCTCCTAAGTGTAGCTTTGCCAAAACACTAAAAAAGGCTGTCACCTTATCCCCCATGGACCATATGAAAATAGTCAGCAATTGGGCTATCCAGGCATTTATTCATAATGACTCCCAAATGTTCTAATATACAAACATTTACCATTATTTTTGTTTGTCCTATTTACCATTTAGTGGGAAAACAACCACATCCCACTATATAAACCACCCCACATGGACAACAGTTAAATCTAACAAAAGAAATATACTTCCTACCATTTATCTTAGTATCAGAAATATTCTTAACCCCTTTGCATACTTTACATTTCCCACAGGCATACAAACCTACCTGTCACCCTCCTGCTGCTACCCATTTAGAATTCAGAATGTCTTTTAAGTTACTGAATCTCCCAAGAGAAAGTTTCCTTTTTAGGGAACAATTCATCCACTGCTTCATGATAACATACTTTATGCACTTCCTTGACCCAAGACACACACTTGCTCTCCTGTGATAATTTATCCATCCACAAACACTTTTTTTCTATTTTTTCACATGGGGTTGGGGGTGTCACTTCACCAGTGACAATCATCTAGGCCCAAGGTTTTCACCATCAGAAGGCTAGTCCTGCTATAGTAATTCTTCCACAGTATACACTTGCATCTATCACCAATTTAGTGTCCTATCCATCTACTGTATGTACTTGGAATGTGGGAGTAAACCGGATCACCCAGGGGAAACCCACATGACCACACGGAGGATATGCAGACTCCACACAGAAGGCTCTCTAGCTGAGAATTGAACCAGGGAACCTCTTGCTGTGAGGTGACAGAACTAGCTGCTGTACCATTGTGCCACCTTGTGATAACTTATCTTGCCTGCAAATCAGGTTTCTGTCCTTGCATCACTTCTTCTGCAAGAGAAAGCTTTTAGCTAATCATGTAAATGAGAACCTCTCTTTACTGCTTTTATATTTATTTAATGTTTTGCAGCTAGCAGAATGCATTATTATTTTACCTCTGCTGGAGGAGGAATATGTGTTGTATTTAATTCAGTTTCACTTTGGGATGTAAACTTGAAATACGCTAAGCAGATCAGCATACCTATTAAAAAGGAAATGTCTGTTTTCTGTTTAACTTAATTGTGGAACTCAATGAAATGTTCATTTGCATTGATACTGGAAGCAGTTTTAAAAGAAGGTGATACAGGTTGACTGAATTACTTAACAGAGTGAAACAAGAACTATACAATTAGCCTGATGAAATGCAGGTAATATTATGTTTTCAACTGAGCAGGATATTTTAAGTGGTAAAGTTGATTTTGATGCTATGAACTTTGCATTATCATTAAAAAAAATCAGGGGAGGTTTAAAACCTTGCTCATTGTCCTTCAAAACGAAGGTCACTGGATTGCTAAACGTCTTATACTTTGGTTGAAGGAGATCTAAAAAAACAGTATTCATGTTATTTTGAGCATATTAGTATTAACAGTACTCAGTCCAACATTTATAACAGAGTCACACTATTTATTCTACTAAAAGCCACCATACAACTGAGCTCTAGGACTCTGCACAGTTTAAACATACTGAGTGGATCAGCAGCAAAGATTAGTCAATAAATACTGAGTATCATGATGCCCACTGTTCATAATTGTGATTTTTTTCTTGTGTTATTTTCGATTTGTGATTTTGTTTTTATTCATCAGGGCTGTGTGTGCCTGTGAATGGTCTATGTGATTAGAGCGCTACCTCAGTTACATAATATATAAGTATGTATATATATATATATATATATATATATTGAGAGAGAGAGAGAGAGAGATGTATACACACATATATCTGTATCTATATCTAATTTATATATATATATATATATATATATATATATATATATATATATGTATATATACTGTATACATTTATCAGGTTGCCAATTGCAGCTAAGTTGTTATGCATTTGAAACATGGATGTTAACAAATTCATTTCAAGAACTGAGTGAAGCGGTGCTCGAGAGGTGAGTCTTCACATCCATGTTAAGAACACATAAGAATGGAGTTATGATGAGAAAGACTTGATCATGATTCTTTGAAATACAGAGAGCTTTAGCTGTTCTGATGTATGGTACCACTAAAAGATGGAAAAGAATAAAAGGTGTAGACGTGCAAATAGTTTTATGGCTTTGAAAGATATAAAGCACGTAGCATTGTTTTACAGGCAGTGGTCAGAAGCTAACTGACCATCTGATGAATGGACAACTTTCAAAACTGATAGTTCACTCTTACACACCTTTTCATGACAGTGAAGTGAATTATAAATATTAATGTTGTTTTAGTATTCTGCTATTGCTCTGCGATGAACAGCAGTGGCTTCCTTCTAGAGGTTAATAATACAGACATGTGTTTAAGAAACTTTATTAAGTGTTTGTCTTGCATCAGAAAAGTGCTTAAGAAGTTATCTTTTTCCTGAAGTTGGTGCATAATCACAGTACTACATCTTTTGCAATGCAATACACTATATCAAATTCCTGAAAAATGAACATCCTCTAGCAATGCTTAAGTGCAATATGTCTATAGGTATCCTGTAAGGCTACATTTAATGCATTATGTCATGTGAGGGTGTCGTAATTCATCAGTGGCTGCAATGTCAGCAAAGCATATGGCTCCATTCTTATTGTCTTTTAGATGTGTATGTCTGGCCATCAAGCCATTAGCGCATATGAAATAAACCTGTATCTATGCCATATTATGAGGCACTTGACATCATGTAGGTTCTTAGCAATCACAATAAATTTGACTTATCAAGAGTATTATCAATTTGTAGTCTTTCAGAAATCATTGTGTTCTTTGCCTTCAGAATGAAAGTATCCAGGGTTAAAACTGTCTGCAATGGCAAAACATGAAGCAATATTTTTTCTGACTCAGACTTAAAAGTGGAAAATAATGAATGTTTTAGAGCAGCAATGTTAAACAGTATTCAGGTGAATAAGCTTACATAAGATTTATATATGTGCAAAATTAAAATTAAAGTCTGTTGGAATTAGACAGATGCTCTGGGTGCTTTATGAACTAAATCAAGTAGTTTCTCAGTACAGTTTGTCAAATCTCCTTACTGCAGTTGTGAAACTGAGTCCAGAACAATAACAAAGAGCTTTGCTAAACTGCTACAAGATTCTGGCTTTCTTGATGCTTCCAACATGAAAATAAAGACATAAATGTATTTCCTTTTTTTTTTTTTTTTTTTGGTACTCAGCAGAACTGTCTTACATGGCCCCAAAAAGTTGATTGCCCATGGTGAGCGACAGCTTACTTACAGCTCCAATAAGACTGTAACTCCCTATAAGATGACCATGAACAAACACCCATCTTCTTGAAACAAACAGAAAATAGCAAAAATAATTCCTAATTATAGACATTTTGTCTGTCAGAAAGAAGGTGTATATGACTTTTATGAAAAGCACTGATAGTGCAGTTAATTTCATCAAAGGCAAGGATTAGAGAAAATGAACAGTATGAATTTGTGTTATATGTAATGTGCTGGTACATCTGAGCAGATAAGCGGTATAATGCATTGATAGTTTATATGAATATGAAAATACTTTATTGCAACTTTCCTACATAATAATGCTAGGCAATTGCAAGTCCTACAAAAATGAAAAGACTGGTGAAGACATACAAAGAATCTTGAAACTCACTTGATTGGCGCCATTAAAACATGAAACCACTGCATCTCACTCACACTTCTTCTTCATATATATATATTTATATATATATATATATATATATATATATATATGTATTATATATATATATATATATATATATATATATATATATATATATATATATATATATATATATATATGGATTACATTCACTTGGTCGA
>NC_056726.1:678786053-678941053 GCF_019279795.1 Protopterus annectens | reverse complement strand
TTATTAGTCTTTTGTCTTTTAGCTGCAGAACCTTTATGCAGTATGACAACCTATTTATATAGTCACAGTTGTTTGCTTACACTGATTGACAATGCAGATAACTTATATAATGTAAATTTAATTTAGTTATATGATATATTTGTAACCATAAAACGGTTTGATGTTATGGAGTTTTACTGCAGGTAAGCAATGTTTAACTCATTTGTATGATACACTGGTTTCTATAAAATGCATTGTTTATACAGATTTTCAATGATATATTGGTAATCAGAAAAGCTTTGCCTTTATGGAGTTTTTAATGCTTGTACCTTGCCTAAAGAAAATATGACGTAATGCTTACCAAAAGGCTTTGCATGTATCCTGACTAACTGGTCATTTTTTAAATATTGATGCAATGTCTGTTTATATTTAGATTGTTAGTTGATATGTGTTCACTCTATTGCTATACATCCTTTAACTTATGTCACTGTGTTTTTAAAATACCTGATGCAATAACTGTCTATGTTTAGAAGACTGTTAGTTAAATGTATTATTCACCTCTTTGCTACATATTTTGTATATCTTATGCTTGCCTATGTCTATTTCACTACGCCCTCCTTCTCTTCCTACTCACTGTCTGCCTCATTAACCATTCACGGCATTGTCTATCTTTTATCTAATCTCCCTATTCTCCCCCTTTTTTGTTTTTAGAAATAAACAGCAGATACGATGTCAGTGAAGAACGGGCGCTTGCTCTGAATGAAGTGAATCTCTTAACTTCTAATCCAGTCTTTCTCAGCCTAGAAATAGCTAGATTTACTAATGTATGTTTAAGCAACAAATAAAACATCTCTTGATTAACATTTTATTTTATCTGCATCTGTACTGCTGTCAGCACATCACCTACCCCTAAACCCCTGTCATACATTTATTTTATCTACTATTCCTAGAGACCCTTCTGAGCTAATTTTCTATCCTACTACCTAAACTATCGAATTCCTAACTCTCTGGTTCTCTCTAGTTTTTCCCTTACCTTTTTTAAGCCCTCTAATCATCTATGTTTTACATTAATCTACCACTTAGCTACTTAGTAGTAAACTCCCTCTGTAAATATTTATGGTAAACTGATGGCAATCTGGTCCTAACCACTCTGTTCACCTTTGCTACACTCAGGCTCACTCTGGTCTCCAACCCTGCCCCCAAATACCACCCACCCCAATACACCTACATTTCTTTTCCTTTAACCACACCCATCTTTTTTATTTCCATCCATCAACCTCTACACATACACACCCATACACTTATCAGTCTAAACAATCTCCTCACTCTTACATCACT
The DNA here is from genome assembly GCF_019279795.1 of Protopterus annectens. Lineage (NCBI taxonomy): Eukaryota > Metazoa > Chordata > Ceratodontiformes > Protopteridae > Protopterus > Protopterus annectens. The sequence goes on along the minus strand of NC_056726.1, from coordinate 678,939,736 downwards.
CTGCACTTTCCCCTTTCACACTTCACTATGCTCATATTAAGTAAACCTACACAAGCTTACCTGAATATGTTTTATTTTTCTTTACTTACTATTACAACAAAATATTCAGGTCGCAATATCTAGACTCCTCTTTTAAAACCTCATATAGCATCCACCAACATATTTTTCAGAGATGCTTCTTTATAACATTTGTATCCTAATTTTTCTCTCTCTGGCCAGTAATTTTACTACTTATCACCATAACCTAAATACATCCAACACCCACCCCTACCTCTCCCATTCCACTTCAAGTTCCTTTATTCTCCATGATAAAGCCATCCACTTCACCATAGCTCCATAAATGTTTAACTCCACCAACATTGCTTTCTTCTCATATAAGTATGCACATCAATTTACTGTATGCTAACCTCTCTACAAATAAATCAAACTAACACTCAAATACTCAAACCTACTACCACATTCAAGAGATAACCTTAAACTTAGTAGGGATATCCACCCAAACCCTGACCCCAAACTTAATCAGACAGAACCAGACATAATACCTCCCCCATATGTGCATATTATTACTAGTCCTCACCAAAAAAAAAAAAAAAAAAAAAGAAAAACAAACCTGTTATTTCTAAATATGATATGAATCTTAGGAGCTTGCCATATAAGCCACATGAATTTCCAACTTCTCTCTCAATTTATTACACCTGACATAGCAGTCTTAACTGAAAATTGGCTAAAACCTCAGATAAATGATAATGAAATATTAACCAAAGGCTATAATATCCACAGATGTGATAGATTAAATAAATGGGGTGGGGGTATTGTCATTATTAATAAGAACTAACTTAAACTTGAATGCCTAGAATCAAAACCTCCAGAATTTAATAACACCTAGCTGCTATTTACTAGACTTGAAATTAAAGCCAAAAACACCATTATAACAGTTTACATCACCCCTGTAAATAAGCCTACACTTTGTATCTCTAACATTTTTCTATGAAACCACTGTAATGGGGACTTTAGTATAGATTGACAAACCTGTATTTCAGCTAACCCAACAGATTTCATTGGCCTCTATGGATTTTATCAATTAATAAATCCCCAACTAGATTTGACAAACACTTTAACAGACAGTCAATATTAGACTGGATTTTAACAAACAAAACTGCACCTTCCCACCAGACAGGTTGCCTCTCTGATACCATAAGCAACCACTTACCAAATTTCCTCCTCAGGCAGCAACTATACTCTACCAGAAAAATATATATAGACAAATTCATAACAGAAAAGATTTCTATACCTCAAACATTCCAACCAACCATCCAGCTTTGTGACTGGACCGCTCTAGTATTACTCCTCCTAGGTGCTGCTGTAGCACACTTTAATAAAACATTCCTTGTTATATTAAACATACAAGCTCCTCCTAGAACAATTAGAGTTAAGTCAGATCATGCTCCCTGGATCACAAAACAGACCAAGCAGTTACTAAAATCCAGAGATAATGCTTGGTTACAATACCATTCTTAAAGAAGCCAAATTAACCTGATTAACTACAGGCAACTAAGAAACATAGCCAGAAAACAGGCCAAGCTTGACAAAATCCTTCTATTTTGCAAACCAACAAAAATATCAAAATAATCCTATAAAATTCTGGGTCACTGTAAAACAATTATTACAACCTGGTCACTCATCTACCCCAGCACCTACCACAATAAACTTTATGGATAATATGCCTACACAATTCAAAACTTTCTTTACCTAACACCATTCTATCTCTAAACAAAAATAATGCTAATGCCCCTCTAACTATTTCCAATAGTTCAAAAGATACAATGAATGCATTCTCCTTCCAACCAGTACAACCCAGCTCCACAAAAAGACTGCTTAACAAGCTCAAACCCACTTCTCTCACTGCTGATAATCTAACTTCTGAATACCTCAAAATAGGTGCTGAGATGGGGCGTGGGCAAGATGTCAGTCTGACAGCAGCAGAAATCCATAGCTCTGGTTAGATTTTAATACCCTGACAGGAAATATACTTTAATTTTTAGAAAAATCTAACTAAAAGTATACTAACAGTTAGATTAAAATAGACTTTGTTATTTTCTAAAAATTAACATATCGTCAAGAGAATTTTTTAATTATTTCTGTCAAGAAGTTTTCTACTGGAGATCCCAAGATGAGCAACTCGAAGAACCCACACCAGGAGAGTGCAGTGAAGAAAGAACTACATCTTATAATAACAAACATCCAAGAACTGTCACTAAAAACATGAGCAACGTGAAGAACCCACAAGAAAAGAACTAGATCTTATAATAACAAACATCCAAGAACGAACTACATCTTATAATAACAAAGAACTACATCTTATAATAACAAACATCCAAGAACTGTCACTAAAACTACATCTTCTAATAACAAACATCCAAGAACTGTCACTAAAACTACATCTTATAATAACAAACATCCAAGAACTGTCACTAAAAGGAGAGTGCAGTGAAGAAAGAAATACATCTTATAATAACAAATCTTAATGAACTGTCACTAAAAATGGACAAATTTGAAAACAAAATGGATATCATCAAACAAGAATGCAGTAAATAACTGGAACTTCTTAATGGAATAGTTAAAAAAAAAAACAATCTGAACAGATTCTTGGCTTAGAGGAAACACTAACTGACCTAGACACTAGAGTGACAGAAAATGAATATCACAATGAATTTCTTCTGAAACAAAACACCAGGCTGATTGAGAAACTGGAAGAACTAGAAAGTAGTTCACGGAGGAATAACATAAGAATACATGGAATTCCTGAGAAAGAAGAGGGTGTCAACATGATTCAGTTCCTCAATAAGTGGTTTTCATCAGCATTAAACATGCCTGAATCCTTCTCTTTTGGAACTGAGAGCAAATCCAGCTTCATCTCTGAGTTTATTTAACCCCAGGTCTATAATAGTTAGATTTCTTTCCTCAAATACAAAGACTTAGTGCTGAAATCATCTTGGACTAATTCCCCTATCAAGATGGGTGAAAAAGTTATTTGTTTTGACAATGACTATACCTCTACAGTCATATCCAGAAGAAAATAGTGTGTTCCTCTAATTAAGTCCTTGAAAAAAGCCAATATTAAAGCTCAAATTCTTTTTCCTGCGAGAATAAAAATCACCTTGCCAGAAGGAGTGAAGATCTTTGATTCCCTACAAGAAGCAGTAGAATTTATCCAGAAGAAGAAAATACTGTTGGACATAGAAGAAATGGAATCGTCATCCCAGAGTTTGAAGAGAGAGGCAACAAAAAATGGATAGTCTATGAAGGAAGGAGCAAAGAAAACTAAGAAACTAAAGGACAAATGAATAAATTCCTTCTAATTTTTAATGCTTTGTTTTATGAATCATAATATATTTGGTCCTGGAAAGTCCCTATGCTGTAAGGTAATGTGAATAATTTTTATTATTAACTTTCGCTTTTCCTTTCTATATCTACTTCTTCTAATTAATGGTAGTACTAAGTATCTAAATAACAGTCTCTCTCTCTCTCTTCTTTCTTCCGATTCTTTTTGTTACCAATGTTCCTTTTCCCCATTATAAGTTCTTTACATGCTTTCCCCTTTTAAATAACTACAAATGATGTATGTCTTCTATTTTTTCAGTAATAGTATAATTTGACTTAGTACCAAAGTGCATTTTTTACTAGTGGGTCAGTGGTGGGGTAACAAGGTGTTTCTGATTAGTGTTTCTAACTAGATGTTTTAGACTCTTTGTTTAGATACATTTAAACATTAATACAGCACATTAATGGAGTTTTATATATAGCTAAATATTTCTCTGGCCTGGTTAACTGGTGGGTAAATGATTGAAATGTTATAATATAATTTCTGATTTGAGGCAGCTGTTGTTACTTACAAATAGCTATTTTTATATGAAAGGGTTAATTTTTTCATGATGTTGATGTTTTGTGAGGAAACTGGTGGTCTGTATGAGTATTCTCATTGTGGAGATTCATGACATGCACTGACAAGGCAGCTTGAGTGTTTTTTTTTTTTTTTTTTTTTTTGCTTTCTGTAAACTCTAAAAGCTTCAAGATCTGATTTTCCCACAACATGTTTTTTTCTTCATTAGAGACAACTCCTGCTGTGCACGGGCCTATTTAGATACTTTTTAACAAGTTTATGAAGCTGTAGCTTGAGGAAACAACAGTGATGATATCATTTGACCTTTTTAACTTGTTAAATGGTTGCACATATAATTCTTTTCTCTTGAAATTCTGTTATCCATCACTAGATACTTTAAATGGTAAATAATTAGTTCTGATAAAAGTATTTAACTCCTATGAAAATGTCTATGTTCTCTTAAAGATGCATACATTCTGCATATTCAGTGACACTATTAGTAAATAAATTACATCAAGTGAACTAGGAGCTGAATTAGAAAAGTCATTATGCATATTAACATCAGACTTATGTTATATAACTAAACCTTTAGTAACTAAACAGAGGGTTGTGAGGCCCCTTTTTTTCTCTCTCTCTCTCCCTCTTCCCCTTCCTGATTAAATACATCAACATAGACATTGTTAATACATATGAGTGATATGTGTATAATTGCAAAATATAATAGTTATGTTGTAATAAGTGTTATATATATATTCAACAGATCCTTACATGAAAAATGTTAGATGACTGACACAATGGTTAGATTATCTGATGTTTCTTGAAAAGTCATGGAAATAATGACAATCTTCTTAACCTTCATCTTCTAATGTTTATACATACTTTGATCTGATGTGTATTTCTGGCATGTCTATGTATTAGAGGTGTTATTATCATATGTGACATATTCATATAGCTTCAGATATATTGGACACTCTCATTCTAATGTATATTTCATGGATTCAGATTTCTTTAGTTGCTTTCATAATGCTTTTCTTTTTTGTTTTTATAATTTATTCTAAGCAGAGATGGATAATTTGTTTAATTTTGTATTGGAGAGGTGGTGGATGGATGGTTTAGTTAAGGTATAACTAAACCAGAAACTTTATGTTTCATGTATGTGTTTGTAAATAGTTTTGGGTTTTTGAAAGTAGTGCTTAACACTCGTTAAGCATTCATGATAAGTATGTTTTCAGTAGATTTCAAGTCAACATGGAAGAAAGGTCTTTCAGTTAGCAATAACATACACATTATAGTCAATGGCTTATAAATGTTTATCATTAAATATTAATGTGTTGAACAGTAATGTCAAAAGAGCTGGTTTGCGTAAATATATCAAAATGCATAAAGCCCAGATCATCTTTTTACAGAAAACCCATCTACTAAAAAAAGATCTACAAAAATAATCCTTCAATGGCTATACCATGTTGGCTAATTCATGTTTTAAGACTAAGGGAAGAGGCACTCTAATTTTATGGAAAATACTTATACTATACCAAGAATTATAGATACAATTTCAGATAAAGATGGGATGTTAAGCATGGATATTTTGGAAATCAATAGGAAGTATACTTTGATTAATACATACTGGATAGCAGGACTGAGTACTAACTATGTTGACAAATATCTGGACCTGATCACTTTAAATGTAAAAGGGGAAATTATAGCAAAAGGTGATTTTATCTACCTATTATCAGACAATGATACTTCTAAAATTGGTAAAATAAAACTAACATCTCAAGCCAAGAAGTTAAATGACTTTACAAACCAGATGAATCTTAAAGATTTACATGGTGTAAGAGAACGTTATTCCTTATTCTCTACTCACTATTCATATCAGTTTGCACACAAACAAACATTGATAAGATATTTGTATCAAATAATATATCCTCTAAAATAAGTGACATCTCTATAATGACCTGTCCACTTTTAGACCATAATGCTATAAACTTTGTATTAACTACACATACAGATGATTTAAGATTTCTACAGAGAATTCTTGCTTTCATAACTAACTTAAAAACCTTTAGAGAATGGATAATGAAAGAAATAGACATGTTTATGGAAACAAATGATAATGGTGACGTGACTGATACTATACTATGAGACACCTTTAAAGTTGATATATATATATATATATATATATATATATATATATATATATATATATATATATATATATATGGTAGAATAAAATCTTGGTACCTTAAAAAAAGGACAGAGTGGGACAAATATACTTACAAGAAAGCATCGACAAGATAAAAATGGATGCAAAACCAAATAACAAAGTAGTACATAACAAAATTAAATCAAAAATACTTAGAAGTTCTGTATCTTAAGGTATCCATAAACCCGGAAAAAATGAAATTACAATCTTATGCTGTAAATCCCAAATATCTACATAAAATAGTGATAGGATCCAAAAAAATAAACAATCAAAATCTTATTAATGAGATTAAATATAAAAGTGATGGTTCATTTAAGAGTACATCTAACTTAATGGGCATATTAGAAGTGTTCAAAAACTACTATAAAGATATAAATAATAACACACCACATTTGGAGACAGATAATGTAATAAATACTTTTATTCATGAAAATATAACTACTAAGGTGCCAATGCAACAAAATAACATATTAAATAAACAAATAACACTAACAGAAGTGAAAGAGCAAATAAAAAAAATAAAAGATAATAAAGCTCCAGGACTGGATGGAATAATTTCTGAACTATATAAGATTTTTCCTGAATATATAATAAAGAAAATGATGAGTGCCTTTACTATGGTTAAGCAAAAATGTATAACACCCCAATTGTGGAAATACTCAAGTATCTCCCCCATATTAAAACAAGGTAAGGATCCCAAATCTTGTGATTAATATAGGTCAATTTCATTACTAAACACAGATCATAAAATTTTCATGACAATATTAGCTAATAGGATAAAGAAATATTATCTAATCTAATACATAATGATCAGACAGGGTTCATTCCTCACAGAAAAGTGCAAGATAGCATTATTAAATTAAATACAAAAAAAACTAACTATTATCAGCCTAGACATAGAAAATGGTTTTGATTCTATTAGTTGGTCTTAGCTACAAAGAATTCTGATTGGTTTTGAATTCTCCTTAGATTTTGTCAAATATTAATGAAAATTTATAGTGGGGCGCAAGCTTATGTGAAAATCAGATCATGTCTATCCTCACCACTAAAGATCCTCAAGGAAACTAGACAAGGTTGTCCTTTGTCACTATTATTGTTTGTTCTTTCAATGGAACCTTTTGCTACATATATCAGAAACAAGTAAGATATAAAATACTTTCAAAGTAATAAGGACTATTGTCCCAAGATACAGTTATTTGCTGATGATATATTACTAATGTTGGGTGATATTGATGGTTCTTTGCATGATGTTATAAATACCTTAAGCAAGTTTGAAAGAATTTCAGGGCTTACATTTAATCATACTAAATCCAAAACATTACTAATTAACAGAAAGATCAAAAAAAACTTAAGAGAGGATAGCTTGTTTAATTGGGAGAATGATATATTAGAATATTTGGGAAAGAGTCTGTTAAACTAAACTACAATAATTTAATAACCACCATTAGTGAACTAATCAAAAGATGGAATACAATGTTATTCACAAAGGAGGATAGGCTCTCTTTAATTAAAATTACAATTTACCTAAAATTTTGTTTTGTATACAGTCATTGATACTACCCCCTCCCAAAAACTTATTTAAAAAAATTAGATTCCATGCTACTTAAATTTTTATGTTTCCCCTTAAAACCTAGGATTGCATAAAAATGGCACATTAGAGCTTGGAACAGTAATAGGATAGCATTCCCTAGCTTAGATCTTTATTCCAAATCAGTTATAATTAATGTAATATTACATTGGATCACACCTGCCTATATATCTGGCTGGAAAACAATACATGAGATTCATATAACCAATGTCATAACTATAGAAAATCAATTTAAGAAACACTGTGGAATAAGTAGAGTTTATTGGCTTTTACGTGAATTTTGTTTATTTAATATGAAATGTGATCATTTTTCTTATGGCATTAATTAAATATTTACTAACTTTAAAAATATAATTGATTGTAATTACAAAATAAAACAAGTTCTATTTCTTATATTCCATATACCATACTCCCCTGATTGCCTAGATTCTTTCAACATCAATTTGATACAAACATTAAAGGAAAAATAACTTGATATTCTGGTATCAGTTTATTGAAAATAAGAGTATTAAACCACTAAACTCTCTTTTATGTAGTTTTGATAATAGTCAAGACGGTTGTTTATACACTCATGGCAGTTTATAGAAAACAAAATGAGAGTATCAATCAACCTAGAGACTGAATCTATACCTTGTTTGATTCAGCTTTATATTAGGTGTCTTGAAAAGACAGATAATAAAAAAATAAGTATCTCACCTATCTATAAGATACTAAGAGAAGACACTCTAAAGTTGGACTCAGATTTTTGGAATTACTATGTAAAGATTAATGGAGATCAAATATCTGATTAATCCAAAAAATTGTTATTGAATTCTACGTACGATACCTCTTCTTCATATTGGAGACTGTATTCATGGAAATTTATGAATAGGGGTTTCTATACTCCACATAAAATAAATCTTATACTCAAAATCAGTGAAAGTAAATGTTGGAAATGTGCTGAATTATTAGAGTCCATCTGGGTTCACATGTTCATTAAATGTAGAAATGTTGTTCAATACTGGAACGACTTCAGATATTTTGCAAATGCTTTATGGTCTGATAACTGTCATATTTTTAACTCACAAATCCTATTCAATGTTCCTATATCTAATGTAACACCTAAATCTCAGATTCAGTTACTCTGGTTAATTCTTGCAATTGTCAGAAAAGTTATTACTTTGAATGGGAAAAGTAAACAAGATTTGATGTTTAAAGATTTTATTAATTTAGCAAAAGTTGTTTGTAAAAAAGACCTGCAAACCATTTTTTTATAAAACTCATAACATTACTCATAAAAAAATATCATGGCAAAAATTGGAAAACCTTTTGAACAAATGCTGATAACTTCTCATGGATAAAATGATTATTTATAATGGATGAATGTAAATACTGTAAATAGATTTGGTATTGTTTTATTGTATTTGTTATATGTACATTTGCATATGTTTATAATGAAAACAAAATAAAAATGTTTTTGAAAATGAAAAAAAAAATAACTGCTGACATTATCATTTATCCAGTCTCTATACTCATCAACTGTTCCATAACAGAAGAGTATGTCCCTAAATCTGGCAAATATCTTATACTGGGTCTGCTACAGATGATCAGAATCCCAAAAAACAGACTTTCATATGGCTGAGACCATATGATTGACTTTTGGAATTTCGAAGGTTCAGAATGGGCATCTCCATATAGTGCAGAATGGGAAGATTTCCATTTTCCGCACTGTAGTACAATCTTGGAGTTGGTATATTTAAATTTCAGGGGGTGAGAGGGTGCAGCCCCCATGGGGGTGCAGGAGGGCTTGCCCCCTGCTAGCAACGTGTAGGTAAGTTTTTGTTTTTTGTTTTTTTAAAAGGTGTCTGAAATTCTAAAAGTCAGTCATATGCTCTCGGCCATATGACAGTTGGCTTTTTGGGATTTTGATCATCTGTATATATCTTATATTTTACCATTATATTTTATCATTACATAAAGGTGGAACCTCTACATATTTCTCTAACTACAGGCTCATTGCTGTCTTATCTTCCCTATCAAAAATATGGGAAAACATATTAATTTCCTGCTCATGAATTACCTACTTGCTAATAAACTTCTTATCAATTCTCAACATGGCTTCCGATTCAACCATAGTACAACTACAGCACTCTTAAGCTTCACAAATACAGTCAAGCAGTTTAGAAACAATAGATAACTAGTTTCCTCCATCTTTCTAGACATGTTCAAAGCATTTGATACAGTTTCCCACCAAAAACTGCTCAATAAACTCTCTACCCTAAACCTAAGCCACCCTGCCCTGATTTGGTTCTATGAGTATCCATCCAGCAGACATCAAGCTGTTAAATGGGGATATGATTACTCCTCTCTACAACCTAGCACAATATAAGTTCATCAGGGCTCAGTCATAGGTCCACTCTTATTTACTATCTTCACAAACAAACTCCAAATTGATTCCCACATTGCCTCAATTATACAATATGCAGATGACTCCACACTCATCTGTGCAGCCCCCACACTCTCACTACTCCAACATATTACTGAGGAGTCCTTTTCAGCTGTTGAATGTTGGCTCTCTGATTTTCAACTAATGCTCAATCCCAATAAAACTAAGTTAATGCTCGTTTCAAATAACAAAGCCTCAGACACCTTGTCCTCCTTCCAAATACAGTCTTTCAATAACACCTCTATAGCCCCTGTAACACATACTAATTTTCTTGGTATTGCAATTGATAACAATAGGAAATTTAATAAACACATCATTAACCATAAAAAAGTTCATATAAAAGTTTGCTTGCTATATATAATCAAACCTTTCCTCGCTGACTCTATGCCAGGACTCATTTATTTTCGACCCTATTTTATGCTTCTTCTATCTTTATCAATGTAAAGAAAACTTGCAAAACTAGATGCTTGTTATAATAAAATTGACCGATTTGTGTCTAAGTCCCCACACAGAACACACAACTGTATTGCTCTATGCCAATTAAACTGGCTTGAATCACCCGACCTCCTAACATGTTCCCAAGTCATGATAGCCCATGGCATAGCTTACAAACCTGACAAGTGCCCAGCGCTTCATAACCTACAGCATTCTCAAGTCAATAAAAGACAATTGAGATCCTCTGATAGATTTCTACTTCAATTCACAAAAGCCAACAACAAATATGGTGACTCTTTATACTCAAATCAGATTGCCAAGACTTAGAATTTAGTCCCCAGCACATTCTAGCCCTCCCCAATCCCTTACAATTTAAAATACTTCTTACAGCTCACCTAGCAAATTCTTGGCATTGCTCTTGTCTAACACCTGGCTGATCCTCACCCCTTCTATATTGTATACCTCTTCTTTGCCTTTTTGAGTATCACCATTGCATACTATTAGTTCTTTCATTGAGATACCATCTTATCTTGCTCACGATCTCATGTTTTGTCCTATCCATTTATGTTTTGCTGTATCTTCTATCTTCTTTGCCTATTCTTCATCCTCATTTTATCCTCTTGGTCCTATATTCTACCTTGTACTGCTATGTAAATGCATTATACTCCAAACACATGCTTTTTTCCCTCTTCATTTAAATATATTGATATTATTTACGTATTTTTAAAGATTGCTATGTATAAGACAAAGTCATTAGTATTTTTGGCAATTTTATTTAGTACCAGCTCTGTTTAGGTCACTTTTGTATTGTTTTGTACTATTTAGGGTTTTGTATGTAATAGAGCTTTTAGCCCCTGTCCTCCACTGAAATTGAGCTGTTGCCCACTCAGACAATCCTAGTAAACAAATATCAAATAAATAAATAAGATAAATAAATAAATATAACATTAAACACCAGTAAATAATTGCTATAATGGTAAATGTGTCACTAAATGTAGAAAAGCTTATTTTTTTACTCGTCTGCTTAGCAAAGTGACTTGTGGAAGAATCTGTTCTGGATAGTCATGTAAAGAAACTCTTATAAAATTCAGAATAACATATAATAGGGGTACCCCCCCGCAAAAAAAAAATAATATGCAATCATTAGTCGATGCAGAAATGCTTTGAAAACAAAATATTTATGAAAATTTAGAAAAAGAAAATTATACAGGTAAACATAGTCATTGACATGTCAAAATCCTTTAATTTGTGAAGAAGCCTGGAAAGAAGAGTACACCAAAAATAGTAAAAAATGCAAGTATAGTTGCAATTGTGTACTTTAATGAAATTCAGGATAAAAATAGGCATATTGCGATAAAGATAAATTCAAATAATGTACTGTATATACAATTAGAACATGAAGAACTAGACTGCTCTTTTTTATATTTTGTTTAAAGACACACGCACATACACACACACACACACACACACACACATATATATATATATATATATATATATATATATATATGAGAAAACATATCAACATAAAACAAATAATCAGTTACACAAGTGTCTATGTTAAGTCTTTTATATGTACCACTAAAATGCATTAAACAGCCATAAGCCACAACATAAACCATTGAACACAAATCAATATATCTTTATTGAGTTCAGTTCTTTATTAGCATTCCCAGTTTTATCAAACTCAGTCATGATTTTGTTTGTTTTGGTCTTAGCAGTCATTTCTTTATGACACAAATCTGTAACTGTATATTTCTTGAAACTGAAGGTATAACCTAATTTTTCAGGTTCATTGTAATCATTATCCAGGATATTGTCAATTTGCTCCGATGAAGTGGGAACTGAGGCTTGTGTACATATGCAGGAATCATACCATTCAACTGTCCAGATTTTTGCAAAATGTCCAGATTTTTTATTCATATTTTTGGTCTGTTCCTTATAAAATTTGTGCTTTTCTGGATTTTTGTGGCAAATCACTGATGATTGAATTCACTAAATAATGACAGGCATTTGAGTTTCAGACTTCATATTCTTCAGAAAATGTCCTTTATTCTAGCAACATTCTAAGTTCATAACAGCAATATTTAAAATGTATCCCTATTTTTGTGGCTTTACCTCCAGTTTTTTTTTTTTTTTTTTTTTTGGCATTGTCCAAATATTTTGTACTAAGATGTTAAGAGCTATGACAGGAACTGGAGTGTTAAACAACACAAAAAGTGCAGTCAATATGAATTTATCAGATCACATTGCTTATTGGAAGCATTGACTGTTTTTTTTTTACCAAAAAACATTGAAGTAAAACACCACAACAAGTACACCTATAAGTGCTCTCACGCTGCGACAATATGTAAAACTGAAGGCAGCAAGATGTATACTTATAATCTCAATTTATTAAAATAGCGACTAAAAACAGCATTAATCATAACAAGGAAAAACAAAAAAGTTAAGCGCTTTCACCCAGCAACTCTGGGCTTCTTCAGAACTGAACACATAATACAATCCAGGTGTTTTAAGCCTTTTCTGGCGCCAATAATTCAAAAAACTCAAATTTAAAGTGATAGTTGCTACAAAACAAATATCTGTTGCTGGTACGAGTGACTATGAATATAACTTATAATTGGGTCACAATTTAAACAAGGTCACTACCAAATATTATACTATTATTAGTTTTATCATAAAACACATCAAATCCTATAATAAATAACATAAAATAAAATAATAATATTATTATAAAATAGGATTTTAAAACAATCCATATAAACATAGTCTACAAAAATCTAATATATAATATACATTAATTCCTAAATAAAAACTATGTTCTAGGTATAAGGTGTTGCTATGAAAAATGTATTACTTAATAAAACCAATGAAATTTGTTATATATATCAAAATGATAAACTAATATATAGCATATGAAATATTCCCAATCACAATAATACATTTCTCTTAATGTTATGAGAACAATAATTATTTAGTGTAAAAATCTTTAAAAAAGTTATTAAAACTCATTAATAAGTTTATTAGTTTATCATTTTGATATATATATAAAATTTCATTGGTTTTATTAAGTAATAATTTTTTTATAATAATATTATTTTATTTTATGTTATTTATTATAGGATTTGATGTGTTTTATGATAAAACTAATAATAGTATAATATTTGGTAGTGACCTTGTTTAAATTGTGACCCAGGTATAAGTTATATTCATATTCACTCATACCAGCAACAGATATTTGTTTTGTAGCAACTATCACTTTACATTTGAGGTTTTTGAATTTTTGGCACCAGAAAAGGCTTAAAACACCTGGATTGTATTATGTGTTCAGTTCTGAAGAAGCCCAGAGTTGCTGGGTGAAAGTGCTTAACTTTTTTGTTTTTCTTGTTATGATTAATGCTGTTTTTAGCTGCTATTTTAATAAATTGAGATTATAAGTATACATCTCGCTGCCTTCAGTTTTACATATTGTCGCAGTGTGAGAGCACTTATAGGTGTACTCGTTGTGGTGTTTTACTTCAGTTTTTTGTTGCCATTCACCTCACTGATTCAGTTGTTACCAAAAAACATTGTAAAACTTTGCAGTCATAAGACATATGCTGCTTTGATGAAAGATTTACAACTTAGATAATCAATGGCTGTACATGCTTTTAAGTCCAGGTGCATTGATGCATAATATATGTAAAGATTTCCAAGAGGATAATCAGCAAAATAAAGTTGATTTTTGAGGATATTAAACTGATTCTTTATCTAATGTAGTTACAGTTGAGCCCTCGTGTGGACAGTATAAAATACCTCTAAACATCTTAGTGCAAGATACCTGGACAAAGGCAATACGTGTCATTGGATAAAAGTCCAAAATTGGACAAATTTTAAATATTGCTCGTACAAACTTATGAAATTGATAGAATAACAGGTTTTGCTTTAGCGTGCATTTTCTGAAGAATATGAATTATGAAACTAACATCTGTATCATTGTTTAGAGATTTAAATCCTCAGTGATTTGCCAGAGAACCACAGATTTTATGATGCACAGACCAAAAGCATGAGTGAAAAAATCTGGACATTCTGCATTTATACATAAGATTCAAAAGGTTTGTGTAAGTAGAATCAACAGGATTATTGGTGTTTTAAATTAAGTTTTTAACAGACACTTCATATTGTTATTCAAGGTTTAGATATGTTGTATCCTGAATATTTTTCTTTAATCAAATGGGTTCACACATTTTTCCTATTTGAATGAATAATAAGAATTTAACAATGACGCTACTGTTTTAATAACTAAAGCTACACACACACACACACACACACACACACATATATATATATATATATATATATATATAGAGAGAGAGAGAGAGAGAGAATTGTTTTTTGTTTGTTTTACATCAGAAAACCCTGCTCCACCATCTTTCTATTATCTTACCTGAAACTGCAAATATAGTCTGTTTGTTGGACTGCCATAAAAACTTCAGTCAAATATTGTTAACTTGTTTCATGTGTTCTTTAGATGGAACTAAAGAAGCTATCTGTAATGCACAGTACTTTGAGAGAAATAATTTTCATTAAAATCAATACATCTTCCATCTAATATAATTTATTCAATTTTAATTACAACCTTATTATTGTCTAAAATATTTTTTATAATGTATTGCTACAAATTCTTTACAATTGCATGTAACAGTAATTCTTAAATACTGAATCTTTTACTAACTCATTTAAATTTGGTAATTAATATAGTGTTTTATTCTGATTGAACTTTAGACCTGACATCAATTCAGAATATTTTAATGACATTTTTGTATAACTGAAGAATCAATGTTGCCTATTGCCTGCAGTATATCATCAGCAAATAATTGAATTTTGGAAGGATATCAATAATTTATTTTAAATCCTACTATATTGTTAAATTGTATCTTATTGGCTAGAGGCTTAATACCCAAAGAAAATAATTAAGGAGACAAGGATCAACCTTGTTTCATACCATTGCTTATCTCAATTGACTGAGAAAAAAATCCAAGTTTAATTTATGGGAACAAATTTTAATAAAGATAACTAATACAACATATAAGAATTTTTAGAAATGTGCTCTTTTCTAGTACTTTAATTAAATAGGGCCACATTACTTAAATGAAGAATTCATCTAGATCCAGGCTGATTATAGATAGTTCTTGTTTATTGTTATTACCGTAGGTTCATAGGTTCATAGGTAAGTATTAGGCTAACCACCCTTGTGTGCCATTTTAAGATTAGACAGTTACCATTTTGGTGCTTGAAGTAACCTATTCCATATGATGTTAAATTTGCATTACCCATGCTATGGTCAATAACTATATATTACCCTTTGTGAGAATGATTGGGATCATACCATGGATAATATGAGGAGACCTATGCATGAGGTAAAACATGTAGGTCTGTCATCTCAATTAGTTGTATGGGGACAGTATTGGGGAAAATGTTGTGTTTCTCATCCATAGATTAAAGTTGGACATGAATGAGCTTTCTTTTATGTGGCTTAGGAGTCTGTTTCAGAGCAATGCTTTCCTCTGTGAGTTAAATCTATACATACCATTCTTATAATGATGCAGATGATGTTTAGATCCCTAAACTAAGTATTTTTGATACTATTTGACTTGCAGATATGCAGCAAATCCATCACTACTGCGTCAGAGGAAGCCTTGTGTTTCAGAATAGGTCACCTCTTAGCAGTCTGAAGAATACAGAGTATAGTGACAGGGCTTTGACCTCTATGTAGGACATATTGTTTAATCCTTTTTTTTCTTTTAGTAAGGTAAGTCTGTAGGTATTTCAGTTGTTGCATGTGTCTGGACAGATATATGCCAAAGATGGCATTATTCTCAACAACTGACTTAATGATGGCTGCAGAAAGGAGTACAATGACATCCCTACATGTACATACAAATCTTTTGTTTAGAAGCTGTGCAGTATAGAAGGACATTCTTATGACAATGGCCACGTGTTGGTCAAGTGTTAGGTCACTGTCTACATAATTTCTCAAATCCCAAACAACTAAGTCAACTATTATGGGTGTATTGTCAATGTCATAGTTCTCCAAGTTAGATAACTTCCCAAAGGATACAATATTGCATTTTTTGGCATATAGTTTCAGTGCAGGATTTTGGCACCAGTTATTTATTTGCAACAAATATTCTTGCAGGATGGCTACATCATTTGGAAATTCATTGACTGCTCCTGGCCTGCAGTCCTCTGTAAAATTAGTCAACCAGAGCCTGTTGGTATTGGCTTTTACCTCAGAGAAGTAGATGGTAAACAGGAGAGGACCCAGCACAGAGCTCTGGGGGGAAGGTCTCCACTGATGAGTCCTTGTGGTGGTAACTTCCCATGTTTTGATTTCCTATATCCTATCTGTCAGACAGTTGGCAATCCATTGGATTGCATAGGTGTGTATTTTGCTTTTCTACTATGCCTGTGTGGGTGATTATTTCAAAAGCTCTGCTAGGACAAGGTATGTTGTGTGTACCATTTTACCTTCATCCATTGGTTTGGTGATCTTTTTAAAAAGTCCACCAAGCTAAGTAAGTATTACCTGCCCTTCAGGAATACAAACTGAGATGGGTCCAGTATTTGGAGGTTGTCTATTTTGTTATTGATTAGTCCCATGATATGTCTTTCCATGGCTTTTCATATGAGGCTGGTCAGACTTATAGGTCTGTAATTACCTGGGTGAGTTGAAGGTCCACTTTTATGCATGGGATTGACTGTAAATGTTTTTCATTTGCTTGGTGCAAAACCTGTATGGATGCTAAGGTTATGTTCTGAGGGGGTAGGGGGCTAAATCATGCTTCATGCTATTTAAGATGTATCCAGGGATATTTTCAGGACCCATGGATGCTGTATTTTTAGCTTTTGACAGTGCTTTTAAGGCTTGGTCTTTTGTGATAGTTGGAGGCGGACTAGTTTCAGGTATATCTTGAGGGACAGATGGAGGGGAGAGGGAGATAAAGTTAAAGCTAACTTTATCATCCATTAGGTTAGCTGTATCTTCAGCCAAAGTGTAGGTATGGTTTATGATCACCTTAGTGCATTGCTGTGTTGTCCTTTTGAGAATATGGACATAACTAAAGAAAGCCTTGTGATTTTCTTTGGCTTGGCAGCTATTTTAGTCTCAAACTCGGCTTTGGTAGGTTTCATTAAGCTCTTTTTTTGTTTGTTTATTTCAGTGGCAAGGGCTCTAACATCCTGAGAATTACTCTTCTTACTTTTGATCAAAATGCTCTCAGCTAAAGTATGATGATTTTAATTACCTTACTGATGCATGATGGGTATTCCTTTATTCCAATCAATATACATGTTATTGGGGAAAATGCAGGATGGCAAATAGGGGAAGAAACATTTCAGTTCAAAAAATATGTAAACTAATAAATATACTTCTATCCTCCACTGATCCTCAAGCCTGTGCATCCACTCAATGTACTTGTCTCTGTTCTGGCTGTGATCCTCCTTTCCTGAAATCAAAAAAGGCAACGTATGAATAATGCATTCCTCAAATAACACTGATATACATTTCTCAGCACAGTTTACAGAGATTTCTTTCTGAAAAACATTAGATGACCACAATACAGAGTTGACATTTTTACATTCAGGTGTTAACATCTTTGAACACAGATTGGAGGGCATGAGCTTCAAACCTTCAACCGCAGTCTACATTGAAACTCCAGCCTCAACAGCTACCTCCTACTTAACACATCTTAACTGAACAAAACATGTTTTGCACACAGTGAAAAGACTATGTTATGACATCATCTGGATATGGGGGATGGTCTACTAATAAGGATCCCGGCTTCCATTTGTAAAGTATGAGCACATGTTGCTCATGTAGCTGAACAGTTAGAAAATTTAATTCACATTATCACTGTGTTCAGAAGTGTTAACAGTAATGGTGAGCATACATTCTTAAGGCAGTGCGACAGAGTTATGTAACCTACAACTTCTGCGAACAGAACCATATGTTTATGTTCATAATGGACACGGTAAGATATGAGTGAGGACCAGGATATTCCTTGCAAAAATTGCACATAAGTAGAAGAATACATATATCTTGCCTGTTCTGGATTTCATCTGTTAGGCTGCCCAACCCACTCAGTCAAATTTTGAGAATGATATTGTTTTACAATTGACTTTAATATTTCATGAGCAAAAATACCTTCATTGCACTTTTAAAAGTATACAGTATTAACCAAATAATTGCTCAGACATGTAGCAGGATTTTTCAAGATTTACTGTCCTTGTGGTTAAATAGCTGATGTTAATGGAATATTACAGATTATGGATATGCTAGTAAGAGTTCGACAAATAATCCAGTTATTCGCAACTATGCTCAAAGTATATGTAATATCTGTAAGTGTAACATGCTTCTATAAATCAATGCTATGTGTATAATAAAGCAAGGTAACAGTTTCCAATATATGTGTGCTTTCTCTGGATTTGAGCACATAGCACTTCAACATGTAGATATGATGGCATGTTTCCATACAAACTAAGCTACCAGCCAACACATGCTATTCTTAAACAGACAGATACTGCTCTACAAACCATGTTATTAGAAAGCTGATGTTCTCATAGTGTTATGGATTATGGCCGTATTCATAGAACTTCAAAGACTAACTTAGTGAATGGTCACCATGTACAGTATAAAGATTAATGTAAAGTATTAGAATATGGTTCTTCAAAAAAATGCTATGGGTGAATTTAACCACAGTAACAGGTACAGATATATGTTTCCCCATATGGATTGGAACCCACAGCAAGCCGAGATTTAGACATGCTGGCCAGTTGTCTTACAGGACAAGTTAACAGTCAGCAAATGTTGTTTCTAAACAAACAGGTACTGCTCTACAAACCCTGTTGTTAGCAAGTTGATGTTATCATAGCACTATGGATTACAGCTATACTCGTAGAAATTTGAAGACTAACAGTGAGTCATTACCCTGCACAACAAAAACATTAATAAAAAGTATTGCAATATATTTCTTCCATATTGACTTTACAGGCCAAACTAACTTTTGACAAGGGTTTCAGTTTATAAAATAGGTAGTGCAGATGTTTATTAAAAGACCTGCAATGAATAAATGAATACTGAAAATGCAAACAATTATTGGACCTTTTATTGAAAAGAAATAATAGCTATCAACTCATAACTAAAACATATATGTAAGCAACTGGACAGGTGTTACTTTTTAAATTAAATAAACGTCGGTGTAATTTATTAGGATGAATGATGGAATGAAATTATATTTATATTTTTATTCCAATGTTTCCTTGTACAGTAGGTAATACTGTCGGACTGTAACAGAAAACTACAAAGTACACAGTCATCCACAGCCTAGGTGCTATAGGCATTAGTGATGCATGAGGAAAGTGTCAATGAGAAATTATGTACTTAGATGTTGTAAAAGATATGCACATCTACAAAGGTCATAATTATAGATAATATGCACATTATTGAATAAATTAACAATGTGGGACTCAAACATATAGTTATTGCTACAGGATTTACCCAGCCCACTTAATTATTCCCATGAGCTAAATGTCACAACAACTAATACATGGTCATAAAAACATCTGTTTGATGTATATGGGCCAGAGAAATATCTGTAAAATCTGTAGCAATACTCAGGTATGCATAGAATATTGATACTTACTGTAGGGATCTACAGGCAACCTCTGCACCTTGCCGACCCTCCTTCAAAGCTCCTCTGTGTCCCTCTGATGCAAATCTTCATAATGATGATTAACCTTCACTCCAGTGTGGTAGATCCCCTCCTCCATCGATCTCCTTTATGATCTGCATCCACACATCAATCATGTTAAAGTTCCTCATTGTGGCTCTTATCTTCTGTTACAATCCGATGTACACAGTCAACATATGGGTCATCTTCTTGTTATGTTCTAGTTGTATGGACATATCTCAGTCTCTTCAAAGTAGCCATTATGATCCTCAAGTTGAAGAAGTCTGGAAAATACAAACACATAGAAATGCTCACTGAGGTACCACTCAGTTAACAATTAGCAATGGTCTGATCAGTAAATGTATCAAAGTTTCAGTGCATGAAGCCAATTTGGTGGATGTGCATGAAAAGGATTCCAAAAAGTTGAATTTTAATGAACCTCATTAATTATGTATATCGCGAATGGTACTTAAAGGTGGGTGCACACAAGGTGCACTATAATTCTGTGATTCAGAGTGAGATACTCATTGGCAATTGGTGGTATTTCTGTTTTGGTGATTAGTAAATCTCTCAAAGTTTATTATTTCAAAAGTTACACGTTGAAATTAAATTGTTATTCTTAACAGACGTTGCTATAAGTTAATGGAGTGATGCTGTCTTGAACTTTATGCATACAGGTGTTGTTTTTTAAAATCGTTTATTTCAGTCTTATATGCAGTTGTATAAAAAGACTTCCATTGCAAATGCTGACAGTGTATAAAGGATGATACACAGATCATCTGCAATTCTTACTGATAATTCCTTGTACTCTGTGGTATATCTATGGAAACCTACATACCTCTCAACAGTACAGATTTTCACAGAATGTCCAGATTTTTGCCTCATATTTATGTTCTATTCCTCAAGAAAATTGTGTTTTTTTGACTAATCACTGAGATGGTCTAAGGATTAAAGTCACTAAATAATGACACGCATTTGAGTTTTAGACTTCATATAATTCAGGCAATGCATGCTAACACATATTACTAGCAACTGTCTAAGTTTATAAGAGCAATATTTAAAATGTGTCCCTATTTTTGGACCTTTGTTCCCCCTATTATGTCAGGCTTTGTCCATATTTCTTGTGCTAAGAGGTTAAGAGGTATGATTCTGACATTATCTGCATGTAGTATGTGATCATGATATTACAGATATTTCTTAATTCATGTCTCCTAACAAAACTGTTAAAAAGTGTGCTGTTGCTGTTATGGATATGTATTCAATGATGCTTCTTAACAAAGGTGTTATCAGTACTGGCTCACTATACTAATGATCTATACTGTCTGTGGCCTGGTTACAGATCCTAAAGTTTGCCAACATGTTCAGTGACTTTTTTAAATTTTAACTTGTTGTAGTATTTGAATGCAATATACAGACTTGTGGTATGATTCTGCTGTCTTTGGACCTCCATGCACTATATATGCATTGTCAGTGGTTCTAATTCAGTCATGATTAGAAAAGCTATTGCAAATTTGTTACTTGCAATATGTCACATTGGTATTTATCACACACAGTGTTATACAGACATTTTCATTATACAAGAATGCATACTATTTATTTTGGCATATGTTGGTCACAGAATTAAATGCATAAATGGGCTCAAACATGAATATTATCGTGTACATATTGTTATATTTCAAATGGCCAATCAATCTAGGTATAGCAGCTTCTCCCCCAGGAAAATGACATCATAATAGATGCTCTCAGCCAATATGGAAAGAGACTCCTAGGCCATTCAGGCGATACTGTCTGGAAAAATTAAATCTGAATAGACCTCATCAATATGAGCAATGCATGAAGCCTGTAGATGATGCTCCTAGGACATGATCCTTCATGCAACCAGCATCGTGACTCCTTATGAGAGATCAAGGGGTGTCACTGGTGAAGGACCACCACTAAGCCCCCAGTGGCATCACAATATTTCTGGCCTCACTGCATACAGCAAGAGTGGAATGATGCATTCCTGGTGATGGGATAGAAACTGGGGTTCCAGGATGAAAATGTAAGCCTGTATTTCCATTACAGGGCTGTGCATTGAGTCAATCACTGCATATTGCTGTAGCATGCATATTCATGTATTGCTGTTTTTGACTTACAGCAGCAGACTTGAGCCATGCACACACATCCACATAGGGTGAAGATGATGAACATAAGTGTAGTGACATGCATTGAGTCAAATAAGTTACAGACAGAGCAGTCCAAGCAACATTTGTAATGTTGTTTGCATTAATATTCACAGAGCCATCTACTCTGGGACTAAACTAGGGATCAGCAGGTGAGTGTCTCTGTATTGTTACTGTGAACACTACCTTGTTAGTGCTTCAGCTTCATTTCATTGCAGTGCTGTTTATTTTCATATTGTAGTTTCCCTTCCATTGTACACTACAGATACATCCATTGAAGGGACAAGCCATGCATTTTCAAGTGCTGACAGGCCAGGTATGTTACAGCAAAATTGTAATAGCTTTCAACAATGTTCAGCACATGTGATATCTGACATTCATGTCAATATTTGTCAATACAGTCCCATCTGGTCTACAGTTCCAGCATCTATCACGCGAGTATTTGCCACCCATGTTACTGTGTTGTATATGTTTTGGTGTCAGTATTCTTTTTGCTAAATACATGACTGTGCTGTCTTTCTATTTACTTTACCATTGCAGGATTCACAGTATAACCCACAACCTCTACACAGCAGAAATCTGTCAGTGGTATGCTATTACATATGTTTCATGCCGGCCCTTGCTACTAATCCTGTAGTTGACCTCCATTAATTCTGTGTCCTTCTTACCATTCTTAGGTCAGTATGCATCAACATCTTCAAGTGCACATACAATTGGTATATGTATTTCACACATTCTGTATGTTTTAACTGCATTCACCTGGTTAATGCTATAAAGGATGTGAGCATAAATGCTGTTATTTTTCCCTACACTAGCTGAAGTTCATCACTGTTCAACACCACCATCTTCTTATAGTTTGTTGCCAGGTGTGTGTTTTTTTAATCATCACATATATCATGTATGTTAGCCATGTAAACAGATTATATACTTCATTTATGTAGAATCCATGAAACGTACATACAGCAGACTGCATGTAAAGTCATTACTATTTGTAATATTGCAGATATATATATATATATATATATATATATATATATATATATATATATATATATATATATATATATATATACCATGTTTTTGATGATATCCATTATGTGATATAAGTACATTGTCCTGATCTGTGTCATTGCATCTTGTAGCACATCAACTATCTGTATCATCCAGCAGCTCATACAGCAATCATGATGGTGTTCAAGATGTGTCTCAGCATGGTAATATGGCCCCTAATACAGAGGACTTTGAGTTGTTTGGACAGTCCGTCCATGAGGTTGACAGTGATGTTGCAGCAGATATAGTAGCCTCAGATGTGGAGGTCCACTTGTCTAGCCATTCAGAAGATGTTGCCACAGTGGATGTTGAGCAGGGTCAGGCCATTGACCAACACACCACAGTTAACAGCACTGCTTCTGGCAGTTCCACACAACAACTAGGAATGGGGCATCACTTTTGATGTAGGAGAGCGGATGTTGTGCATGGCCAGGTGTCAGAGGATGTCCACCTCCTGCTGGAGGTATATGAACACTCACAGCAATGGCATCCTTCAGATGCCCGTGCACTTGCCCATGCCACAGATCATGTGACACACCAGCTACATGTCATGCATGAAGGACACAAGCAGAGATACAGTGATATTATGGCTGTGCTGGCCGCTCCGAATGAAAGTCTGCTAGCTGTGGCACAGTCAGTGGAAATTCTGGCCTCTATCGTACTGCAGCAATGCCATTCTACCAGCAGGATATGGTGTTCTGACTGTGGTTACCAGATTGAAACCTGTGAGAGGCAGGACACTTATTCTCAGAACCATCACTGACCATCGAAAATTACTGTCTGTGGTCTAATCTGCACAACGTTCAGTTGCTTGTCCATCTGTTGTGGTCTCACTAGTTACAAGGCCTTCAACTTGCAGTCATGGTCTTTCATCTCAATATAGTATTGTAACCCCATCCACCTCTTTTGAGGAGCAACCATGGCACAGTGCATCTGTACATGGTCAGGGCAGAGCAGACCATGGTGTGAGATGTCAGCAAGGTTGCAGTAGAATGTGTTAGAGTGTGTCCAACAATGTACTGCACATGGCCAGCTCATATTATTGAAATACCACTGTACTGTGATATGTATCTTCTGCAATTAAAATTTTTGCATTATGACTTGCATGATTTATCTTTTTTTTCACATTATTAAATTGCACAGATATGTATGTGTAGCACTGATGTGCGCCCTTATTGTTTATCGTACAGTGATACAACAATCTGAATCTGTTGCTGTGGTGGGGCCACAACTAAACATCAGTGCTCAATTTGTGTACTCATCTACATTTAGCTCATCACAATCAAATATTTTGGTTAGATGCTGCCATCTTGCCTGGGCCTATACTTGTGGTCCCATCCAGCATTGCTTACACCTGTGACTTCTGTTCCTTATGTCCTTCTGCTCCTCCTCCAATACATCTGGGATGTCTTCTTCAAATGTTTAAGGTTCCTGGTGTAGTTCACACACACCTGCAGCTGGAAGATAACCATGTGTTCTGGTTAGCATGCTGTGCAGCATGACATACACTGTTATCATCTTTGCTGCCTTTTCCGGTGTGTATCTCAGTGCATCCTCAGATGTGTCCAGGCATTTGAACCTATTTTCAATACACCAAACACACTCTCTATGCTGCTTCTGGTTGTTGCATGTGCTCTATTGTAGGCCTCCTGCACAGGGTTTGATGGTTCACAGTGCAGGGTCATTAGCCATGGCTCAAGTAGATAACCAATGTCACCTGCTGTGGAAAAAAAAACTTTTGGTTAGAATGGATATTGTTGTAAGGGGTATCCTTAATTGGTATCCTAGCTGTGTTCCTGCACATACCCATGAGCAGTCCATCAGGTATTTTGCCTTCCTGGAATGCAGCCCACAGTCCAGTTTCTCTACAAATGGCTACATCATGGACTCTTGCAGGGTGTATTGCCATGATGATTCTTATACTGCCATCTGCTGCACACATAACTTGGCAGTTTATTGCTGGTCTATATAATTCTACTCCCCCCCAAAACAAAAGTAAAGAACTGAAAACACATACACACGTAACTCAACCATAAGTTTAACACAAAATATAAAACAGTAAACACTTTCATACATATGCACTTACCTTACCCCGCACCCTAACCCTAAGGTCAGTAACTGTTGCACAATCATGCTCAGGAGCTATACCAGACAAGGGACCACACTACACTTCAGAAAACAGCAAAACAACAAAGCGGCCAAGCGACTTCTTTCCCAGGGAAAAAAAATTGCTGAACAGCCACTTCGCTGTTTTGCCTGTTTGCTCTACATGTGTCCACAAAAACGCATCTGACCTAATGCATTTTTGTTGTACTCATAGGAACCTGTTTATTGCTGGCCATCCCTTTATGTTTATGTATTGGTCTACTTCAGGAGGTGCTGGTATCTTGATAGGTATGTGTGTGGAATCTATTGCAGCAAGTACATGTAGGAAGTTTGCAAAGTTAAAGAACTGGTGCATTACAGTTCTCCACTCCATGGGGGTGGATGGAAAGTATATGTAGTCATCTACCTTGCTGCAAATTGCTTCCTGAAATTTTGCCAGGATATGACTGCATCTGTCTGTGATACTGCCAAATCATTGCCCATGTGTCACTGGAATATCCTAAATGTAAGTACACATAGGCTGAGACACACTTTGCTTTCAAGATGGATGGGATTTCATCACAGGATCTGTACAGACCTTTGTGTGGCATGCATGTTGCAGACAGCCTGCACTATTTGTCTGTCTAGATGGTATCTATTGATTATTTGCTGGTCTGACAACTGGTTTAGTTGCAGCCTTTCCCTGAGTCTAGCTGGTTGCCTTCTAAGATGCACAGCCACAGGCTCATTTATGGCTTGCATCACTGCAGCCTGTTGCAATATATTAACAACAGGTTGCATTTGTATATATGTTTTTGTTGTTTTGCTATGAATTTCATTGTAATCTGTAGTATTCACCTGAATTCCTTGGGGTCCAGAAAGCATGCACCAAGGATTTCAGAAACCAAATTGGTGTGGTGTGACTGTTTGTTAAATTTGAGTTGCATTGCATGTACACAATGTGTTTTGGACTCAGACCAGCATGCACGGAATCCCTAATTATCTTATGCTGAATACTTAAGTACTTGGTCTGCCTTCAGCATTTCTTCTGGAATTGTGACCACAGCTGGTGTGCTGAAGTCCTTTGGCATGCTGTGTTGTCTGCAAATAGCTTCTACAAACGTTACAGAATCTGGCCCTATATCTCAGAAATATTAATGCACAGCAAAGTAGCCAAAAGGTTATTATTTAAACTCTTAAATATCAAAATTAAATCAGACCCTAACAATCTATAAGCTGCTGAATAAAGAAATAATTGTTCAAGTCTCTTATCTTAAGATAAAAGGTCACATCCAACTACATGCCTGGTTAACATTCTTCATATACATTCTATTATCCTTAGCTGTGAAGCTCTCAGAATGCAAACAGAGGCAAAATATTCTGCAAAAAGACACATAATCATTGTCCATAGTTTAACTATTACATTTCAGTCACTAAGCTAGGATGTTTACTCTTTATAAGTCCATAACACGTCCTAATAATGTTATTAACATGCACAACAAATGTAAGGGAAGTGATCACTATAATACCCAAATCCTTCACCTGAGTAGAAAATTTTCAAATATGGTTGTCTAATGTGTAAGAAGAATAATGATTGATGGGTCCATATTGAAAAACATACTTTTTTTCTGTATTCAATTTCATACATTTCAGTTTTATTCATTCATTCAAATTATCAAGATATTTTAAATCTTATAGTTCATAGCTCATAGGTAGGTACTAGGCTATCGGCCCAAGGGCCTAAGTAAGCCTAGCCAACAAGATTCCCTGCCTTACGCCACCCAAGAAAGTTATTTTCCTGTGCCACTGTCAAGCAGAGACACAGAAGTGATCCTGGGGTGAATTTCCTTCTTCAGTAAATTTATAAAACCGTACTCAACAGAAGGTAAGGCAAGTATTCATAAGAAGTCCAAATAATAGTGTTTCCAATATGGACTCCTATGGAATACTTTTACAAACTGTTTTGAAAATAGAACACTTATTTCTAATTCTAATACTACACATTCTACCCAATAACCAATTTATTATTCATCTTGCAACATAAGAAATTATATTCACCTTGCATAAGATGTCATCAAAAACTGCATGGGGAATAGAATTGAATATCTAGGCCAATTTCAGATAAGCTGCATCTATAGCCAAACCTTCATCCAAACAATTTACAACATAAACATAAAAACTTATCAGATATGATATGTTTGATCAAGTGAAATAAACCCATGCTGAAAAAGTATTTGTCCTACAAGTAAGCATATGTTTAAATGATAAACTCATCACCCACTCAAAAAAGAATCCAAGAGAAGATAATAGTCGCTAGTAGTCCTAAAGTCATTAACAGAATAACAAATATTACTTTTTCAAATTGGAATAACAATAGGGTCTTTCCATTTATCAGGAACATAACCTTCAGTCAAAGATCTCTAAAATAAATATTTTAAACTAGAATAAAACTAATCTGTTCTTTTTCAAAAAAATACCGTAACAGGTACAAGCATGCAAAATCTGAAGGTAATGTTACTCAATGCTAGAAGTCTAAACCTCAAAATGCACTCTCTCGAGGCACTCCTAAAAATGGAGAACATCGATATCTGTGCAGTAACTGAGACCTGGTTCAAGGCTCCAGAGAGCATCCCTGCAATACCAGGCTACAACTCTTACCACACTTTTCGGCCACCAAACCAGGACCGAAACACTAAAGGTGGAGGAGTGTCAATATTCACCAAGGATATTCACACCACCAGGCTAGTTGGCCAACACAATGTGTCTGAAATTCTCCAAGTGCAACTAACACTAGGTAAGACTGCAATCCAAACTGTAGCTTGCTACAGATCCCCCACCATACCCCAAGATTCTCACTAAACCTTTCTAAACATACTGGAAAATATTAAGATAGAACCAAACACCCTAATACTGGGTGATTTTAACTACCCTGCAATTAACTGGGAAAACTACTCATGTCCCAACACCTTTGCGCAACGGTTCTTGGAATTCATAAATTCCAATGCCCTGGATCAACTAATCCATAGTCCCACCAGGGGCTCCAATATCCTAGACCTGGTCATTACCAACATGAGAAATCAATGCTCCATACCTATGGTCACCCCCTCGTTAGTCAGGTCTGACCATAAGCTAATCACCCTTAACATCCACATCCCACCCCCACCCCCCAGTAAAGAAACCACCATAAAAAACTTCTCCAAAGCCAACTTCATGCTACTCAAGTCAGAAGTGACAAACTTCATAACACCCATGCAGACGGGAACTGAAAGTTCAACTGCTGAATCCTACAATAAGGCACTGTATGAGCACATCCACTCATGCATGAATCGTGCCATCCCAAATAGAACCAAAATGCTCTCATCCAAAAAAAGGAAGCCAATATGGTGGTCCCCTGCCATAAAAAAACTTTACAACAAAAGGAAGAAACTTTTGCAGAAAAGAGGAAAATCCCAGGATGCAAAAAACTCCCTTACTGGCCTCAGTAAAAAACTGAGATGCCTCATAAAATCCTCCAAAGCTAATTACGAAAATAAAATTGCCAAAGATTCCAAAGACAACCACAAAGCATTCTATAACTATGTCAAGAATCTAAATGGCAATGCTCAGATCTGCGCTGAGCTAAAACAGAATGGCATTAAATATACTGATCCAAAGGATATTGCCAATATCCTGGCAGATCGATTCAGTGCCAACTTCACCCCCCTCTCACCCCCTAAATGGCCCATCTCAATACCGGAAGATTGCCAAATTCCAGTAATAACGGCCACACAGGTACAAAACGCACTCTCTAAAGCCAAGAATACAGCATCCATGGGACCAGATGACATCCCGGGCTGTGTACTACATGAACTACAATATGAACTGGCACCTCACCTAAGTGTCATGTTTAATCATAGCCTCACCTCAGGTTTTGTGCCCACTGAGTGGCGCAGAGCTACAGTTATCCCAATCCACAAGGGGCGATCCACCTTGGATCCCGGAAACTACCATCCCATCAGTCTGACAAGCCTTATCTGCAAGTCCATGGAGCGTATTATCATGGAACTTATAAACAAAGACATTGGCAACCTTCAAACACTGGACCCCACCCAGTTTGGGTTTGTGAAGGGCTGATCTTGTCTCCTGAACCTGATTGACTTCTTTGAATCAGTCTCCAGAGCCATGGACAAGGGTAAGGTGGTCCACACAGCCTATCTAGACCTTGCCAAGGCCTTTGACACCATCCCCCACTCTGGAATCATAGATAAACTTACTAAGTTGAGCATTAATCCCTATGTCACCCAATGGGTTGCTAAATGGCTTACTGATAGAACCCACACTGTAAAAGTAGCTGACTCCAAATCCAGCTCCAGACAAGTGACAAGTGGAGTACCTCAGGGTTCAGTCCTGGGGCCGCTCTTGTTTGGCATCTACTTCTCTGAAGTACAGGTCAACACTAAGGGACTCTGGCTAACAAAGTTTGCAGATGACTGCAAACTGGGAGCCATTATTGAATCCCCAAATGATGTGGATACTCTACAAAAGGGCCTTACAGAAACAGATGCTTGGTGCCAGAGCCATGGGCGCAAGCTCAATGCCAAGAAATGTATTGTTATCCCCTTTGGGAAAAAACATGTATCCATGAATTACCATATAGGTGGCAGTACACTAAACACAGAAAGTGTGATAAGAGACTTAGTGACACAGGTGGACAGTAGTCTCACCTTCAATAACCACATCGCCACAACAGTCAGGAAATCCTTCTATGTGGCACACCTCATCATGAAGGGCTTTTCATCCAGAAAAAAGGAGGTCATTGTCCCACTGTACTCATCCCTCATTAGACCCATTATAGAATACAATGCCCCATTTGGTATGTACCTCTCAAGACATCTGCAACAACTGGAAAGGCCTCAGAAATACCTCACTAAAAGAATCACAGGCCTAAAGCAGATGCCCTATGCTGACCGCCTTAAAAAACTCCAGCTATACTCTGTCGCATATTGTCTACTCAGAGGCGATCTCTGCTTAACATACAAGGCCATGTCAAACCCAGAGCTGTTGGACATGCTACACTTAAAGAAATCCCAATCCCTCAGAGCTACACGCTCCAGGGATCTAAACCTTGTCATCACAATAAACAAAACATGCTGGAGGGATAGGTTCCTGACCCAGAGACTCCCCAGACTCTGGAATAGATTGCCCATACATGTCAAGCAGAGTGCCTCTTTGGACCTCTTCAAGAGGAACCTTGACGATTGGATGGGAGAAAGGAAATTCACCCCAGGGATCACGTCAGTCACCCTGCTAGACAGGGGTCCAGGAAAGTAAATAATGTGGGAAGAAATAGCCAGGGAATTGTTATGGCTAGGCTTGTATAGGCCCTAGGGCTGATAGCCTAGTACCAACCTATGAACCTATGAAATAACCTATCAAACTTTCTTGGTCAGTGGGTGAAATATTCTTAATATTTAACATACCTTGCTTTATAATATCTTCCAGTGAAAATGGGCAGTTCTCAAATATATCACAAAATGTAGACATGAAATTAATGACGTGTGGCCTATTAAAAAGTAGAGCAAAAAAACTGACCAGCTCTTCAAGTTTCCTGATTAAATTTAAATCAACTTTTGAAATATTATTCCCAATGCTTCATCTAACCCATCATTTTGTAAGTATTTTAATAAGCTCTTGTTATTATAATTTAAATGTGTTGCCAATTTAATGTTATAAGAAGATATTGATGTATGTATAAGATTAGAAAAGGGCTTTTCAAATCTATTGTAAATTATTTTTTATTAGCAACGGTTGGATGATTCTTATAATAGCTCCATAATGCTTTCCTTTTTTGGTTTGCCTTTGCAAGTTGGCTATTCCACATGGGAAAACAGTTTACCCAATTTACATAAGCCTATGGCAACCCCCACTGTTACTGAAACACTACATCATTAAATATGAACACATTGTTATACAGCACAGTTTCTAACATAGAGCATAACATCCCAACTTTATGTGCTTTATAACTAGTATGCTATACTAGATATTACCTTATAGACTGTATACCATAATCATTGGGGATAACAGTAAACAGTGACTTTATGTCCATCATAACTAGAGTGAAACATTTACTTTTGACCTTATATGACCACTCTCTGAATGATGTCAAAAAATCATTTGTGTCTTTAACAACACTTTGACTAAATTTAAGTAGCGGACTGAATTGTTGTTCCAAATATTTAGGTGGTGATAGTGGCCCACTGATTCCTTGATACAACTGGTCTCATGTGGGGCACCCCCATTGCAAACACCTATGCTAACATGGTACTATCTAGGTGGGAATAGTAGTATATATTAAGTAATGAGATGCAAAATGGTTATAGGAATGAGAACCTATTATTATTTAAAAGGTTTGTTGATGATGTATTTCTGCTTGGGGGGGGCACAGTATCTGCTTTGAATGAATTTGTTATTGAATAACAAAACAAAACACAATTTTTAGTGTTTGATGTGAAGCATTCTGACAAAATGATTAATTTTTTCGATATCTGTGTCTTATATAAAGATATGAAATTTGAAACTAAAATTTATAGAAAGAAAGTGCAAGCTACTCGATAAGTACATTCTAGAAGTATGCATCCAAGACACATTTGTCCGAATGTATTGAAAGGACAATTTTTAAGAACTAGTAGGCTGAATACTAATGATAATGACTTTGTTACTGAGTTGAATTATATGACTGAAGACTTTAAGATATGAGGTTATAATGAGGTATTAATAGAAAGGGAAAGGAAAAATATAATGGGTGAACGTGAAAAGACTGTCAGACCATATCTGCATGGTCCAGTGACCAGGAGTAATGTTAATAACACTAGCAGGGAACAAAGGTTAAGATATATTACTAAACTTAGTAGACATGTTAATATGGTTAAGAAAATCATAAAGAAAAACCGGGCCATTCTGCAATCTAGTAGCGATATTGGACATATTGTAGGTATGCAACCCAGTTTTACATATAGAAGCGAGAGGAACTTGAAACATATGCTTTATTACAAAGATATGTCTAGGAAGATGTGTACTAATATAAAGAGAAAATGTACAATACCTGTTATAATTGTGTTTTTGTAGTGAAAGTAACAGAGGTAACTTTTTTACATCCTGTATCAAAAATTAAATTTATATTCAAAACCTATGCTACATGTTTTACAGAAAATGTCATATATAGAAGTCAGGGTAACATTTGGCTATGCTTATATAGGCCCTGGGGCCAATAGCCTAGTACCTACCTATGAACCTATATCTCACTATCTGTGCAGCTTGTGATCATTTTTATATAGGGAAGACAAATCAGAAACTTAAGGAATGCATTAGTTCTCAGATATACGTAGATGTGTTACTAATAATGCCCTATATAAACATATCAAACAGAAAGGCCCCAATCATAAGTTTAAATTTAAAGTTTTGCAAAAGGTATTTTCTGATATTAGATGGGGTAATATATCTAAACAAAAACAGAACTCTTAGTGTATAAGTGGATAAACTACTTCAGGGCAGATGTGTTACCAGGACTGAATGCACAACATAACATAAAGCCTGTTTTAAAAATTAAGCATAATTATGTATAAGATGGTTTTAAAAAGGAGTGTGTATTGAAATTGTTAAGTTGTTTAACTTTGGTTAATTTGCATAATTGATTGATAACTGTCTCTGCATCATTGGCTAGCTGGGTTCCTATTAGAACACCGAAAACTCAAAATAGAGAATGACCTAAAGGTCAGAAGGACTTCGATCTGCTTGTTGTGAGATCCCGGTACTGTGAAGATTGGAATATTTGCCCTTTTCCTTACTGTTGTGCAATCTCTGAGTTGGTATATATATTTATCAGGGGTGTAAATAGCGAGTGTGAGGTCCTGCATTTTCGACCTTTAGGTCATTTGCTATTTTGTATTTTCATTGTTCTGACAGAGACCCGGCTAGCTGATGCAAGTGCATAGCATTTAAAGAATTTTAATGACATTTTACCTTTGTTAACATTGAGAAAGAATTTGTCTTGAAAGCTTTGCTTGTTATTACTTTTGCCTGCATTAAAATCATCCTGTGGTGTAACGGTGTATCTTCAGATTTTTTGTCTGTTTGTTCAACTAAACTACAGATAAACTTATAAAATGTTTTCTAGTTATCTTGTATTGTAAGACCACTCATACAAGATTCCCATTCCGAAGAAGAAATGTCTGCTTTAATAGCTACAAAATCTGATTTATAGTATTTACTAATAATCTTCCTTTTATGAATGTGTGAAAAAGTAGATTTAATAATATCAAAAATAGCACATAAGTGATCTGACCTCCCCAAACATGTTTCAGCAATGCAAGACTAAGATTTCAACCTAATGCTTGGCAGTTATCTGAGAGTAACAATTAGTAATACTAACATGTTATTTGTAATGCTTCAAGAGGATATTGGAAGAGAAAAATCAACATTAGGGACATTTATGTGCAGTACAATTACATCAAAATGTTTATTAAAATATTTAATAATTTGTTAACGTAACTTAATAACAAGTTCCTTAGTGATATTTGAAGAATGATAAAATAAAGCTATATCTTTACAGAATATTTTATTAGTTGATCTAACAGTCAGGGACTCAAAAGACTCATCACAAAAAGCTGAAGTCAATGAAAGCCTGAAAATGAGGCACATCTTCCTCTCTTATTTGTCCTATAGATATGATGAATACAAAAGCCAAGAATAGTCATTGCTTTCCTATCATGAATGAAGTATGTCTCTCTTCTTAATAACATCAAATGAGTCATTTGTAATAAAGGGTTCCATTTCAGCTACTTTATTATTAATAATACTACATGCATTAGTCAGCAACCATTTAAAATGCTAGTACTGGATCTGGGACTAAACTCATGAAGCACCCTAAAAAAATGTAATTGTTTGATCAAATGAGTTCCCATCACTCAGTTCCCCAAAGGACTTATAGATAACAAATCCTTGCAAAAGTTGACTGATTTCTTGTCTAACATTTCCCATAATGTTACAACCTTCTATGGTTGTTTTAATGACGCTGCTAATAACATTTTAATCAACCTAGCCTCCAACCTCATAGGACTCTGATATCATGGGCCATGAGCTATCTCAAAGTAATGTATTTTATGCAAATCTATGATCTTCCATATCACTTTATAAAGAATATGTTCTCATTCATCCTTGTAACATCATTGATTCCACTTACAACAATTACATCATACCTCAAATAACCATTACATGGTTTCCTAATGTCATCTCTCATATCACTCATCTTAAAGCCACTGGAGCACAATACCATGACTTGATTTCTCTGTACCCTTGGAATAATATTGTTCAGACTTCTTAGCATTAGTCACCAGTTATCAGTATTTGTTTAGGGTGCTTAGATAATTTTAGAATGGGAAGATTTTCACAAAAATCACAGACTGTTTTTCCTTGTTATCATTTATTACACTTTTATGAATTCCCCTCAGGGGCCTTTCTGTTTTTCTTTTTTATTATAGCTATATTCTCTGCATCTGTAGAAATTGTTAAAATGTCACTCCATGTGTGCTTATTATGTATAGCCACATGATGTGAATCTACTGTAACTATACTATTTGACACAGTATGAACTAACTGATCCATTGCTTATGAGAGACTGCATTTCACAGACTGAATACCAACAGATAATGTATCTATTTAAACTGATAAATACTTAACTTGTACAACTATGTGTATTAGATTCAAGATGTTATTCAAAAAATTATTTGTTTGTATAGACATAAAATTATATAAGGAAATAAAAGAAGAACTGAGAAAACAATGGGTATATATTAAATATATCATAAAGAAGACCCTAAGACATAACAAATCTTAGGAAAATATTAAGAACTTAAAAATTCCTGTTTGGTATCTACTTCTCTGAAGTACAGGCTAACACAGAAGGCCTCTGGCTAATGAATTTCCCAGATGACTGCAAACTAGGAGCCAAAGTCAAGTCCCCAAATGATGTGGACATCCTACAGAAGGGCCTCACTGAGACAGATGCCTGGTGTCAGAGCCATGGCCTCAAGCTCAATGCCAAAAAGTGCAGTGTCATCCTCTTTGGTAAAAACTCTGTACCCATGATCTACAACATAGGCAGCAATCTACTTAACACCGAATGTGTGATAAGGGACCTTGGGACCCAAGTGGACAGTAGTCTCTCCTTTGATAGTCACATCGCCACAGTAGTCATGAAGTCCTTCTACGTGGCACACCTCATCATAAAAGGGTTCTCATACAGGAAAAAATAGGTAATTGTTCCCCTCTACTTGTCACTCATTAGACCCATTATAGAGTACAACGCCCCTTTTGGAATGTACCTCACAAGACATCTGCAGCAGCTGGAAAGGCCACAGAAGTACCTCACAAAGAGGATTACTGGCCTCAAACAAATGCCCTACACTCACCAACTCAAAAAACTCCAGCTTTACTCTGTAGCATATCGCCTACTCTGAGGTGATCTCTGCCTAACATATAAAGCTATGTCAAACCCAGAGCTGTTGGACATGCTACACCTAAAGAAATTCCAATCCGTCCGAGCTACACACTCTAGGGACCTAAACATTGTCACCACAATAAACAGGACATGCTGGAGGGATAGATTCCTGTCTCATAGACTTCCTATACTCCGGAACAAGCTACCCATCTATGTCAAGCAAAGGTCTTCATTAGCACTCTTCAAGAACAATCTTGATGAGTGGATGGGAAATAGGAAATATACCCCGGGGATCACTTCTGTTTCTCTGCTCAACAGTGGCACAGGAAAATAACTTTCTTGGGTGGCGTAAGCCATGGAACCTTGCTGGCTAGGCTTATGTAGGCCCTTGGGCCAATAGCCTAGTACCTACCTATGAACCAATGAAAGTTTACTAAAACAGGTATAATTCAAGAAGATACAGTAGAACTAGCCTTTTAAGCAATAAAAAAGGAGATAAGGAAATGCCAGCAGGCTGTCCACTGGCAACAAGATCATTCACCCCTTCTCTCTGTTACTTTAGGGGTTCCCCAAGGCTCCATCCTTGGTCCTCTTCTTTTTTCTGTTTTTACCAACCAGATTCACTCAGCTATACCTCAGGTCTCAGTGGCTCAGTAGGCTGATGCCACTACCCTGATTTGTTCAGCTTCCTCCCTCAAAGACCTCCATACTATTACTCAAGATTCCTTCTTATCTGCTGAATCCTGTTTCACTAGCTCCCAATTCATCCTAAATCCCAACAAAACAAAACTTCTCTTCTTCCCAACCAGATACAGTTTCCCCTCTAAAAATAAAACTATTATCACCCCAACAAACCATATCAAATTACTAGGAGTGGAAAATAATTTGAAATTTAATATTCACATTGTCCAATCCATTAAAAAACTTCACAGAAAACTAGGTCACCTATATAGAAACAACAGATTTCTAACAAATAACACAAAAGCCA
The DNA here is from genome assembly GCF_019279795.1 of Protopterus annectens. Lineage (NCBI taxonomy): Eukaryota > Metazoa > Chordata > Ceratodontiformes > Protopteridae > Protopterus > Protopterus annectens. The sequence goes on along the minus strand of NC_056726.1, from coordinate 678,902,736 downwards.
CCATAGCTGGAACCCACCTCCTCTCAACTCTCCTGTACACCTCCCCAGTCTTACCCAACCTCTGCAAGACAGATCTAACCAAACTCGAAGCCTGTTAAAATAAAATCTCTAAGTTTTCCACTAATGCCTCATACAAGTCACATCACTGCTTATCACTTAAGCAGCTCAAGTGGCTTGAACTCCTTCAGCCTCTTCTCTTTAATTAAGTTACCTTCGCCCACAAAATATTCAATCAATCGGAAAAAAAAACTGCGCTTAAAGATATCATTCAGCCATATTCCTCCTCAAGACCCCTTCGCTCCAGCAACAAACTACTTCTACACACCACCAAAGCTAACAATTCAGTAGGTGAATCATTTTTTTTCAACTTCATCTTCAAACACTGGAATAATCTACCAAACTCACTAGTAACTAAGTCCTCAACACTTGAATTTAAAAAACTTCTAATAACGCACCTTACTAACACCTGGCTCTGCAGCTGCAACTCCCCTGTAAAACCTAGTCCTCCTTTTCACTCTATTATCGTTACTCTTACTCTACTAGCATGATCTACCACTAATGGTAATTTCACTTTAACTGCATATAACCATTTGGATATAGCCAGTAAATGTAAACCACCATTTTTTATGTAAATTACTGTTTCTCTATTTATTGAGTATGAAACCACTATCTTGTTTGTATTTGCTTCTCACTTGGCTGTATTTGTTTCTCTGTTATATGTATTTGTTACTCTTGGAACTTTTCTACAAGGGCATCCACTGAAAAAGGACCTGTGCCCAGTCTAACTATCCCAGTAAACAAATGTAAAATAAAATAATAAATAATAAATAAAAGGAAAGCAAGTTGGGTAAAGTACATGAAACACTTCTGGTCTGATGAAGAGTGTTTATAAAAAGAAAAAAAGTACTTTGAGATGATTAATGAAATGGATATATTCAAAGAGTCCCAAAATTATTTTTGTAATGGAAAAAACTTACTGAATGTCCTACAGTCATGGGTGCAATCAGCTGCATTACACACCACTGCCAAACCACAAGTATACAAAAATATACTCATAATTACGAATAGCCCATGTCCTTTTTTCCTGCACCTCTGGATGCATCGATGGATTCTGTCATGAAAAAGTGGTGACACTTTGCCAGCAGCTGGGAGGTACAGGATCCCTAGTAAGTGTCATCTACACCAGATACCATGGTAGTGTTCATGATATATCCATATGGTGAGTGAATGGACTGCATGAAAGTTTTATGGATGGGCGGATCTCATGTGAACATCTAGCAGATAATTAAAAACAGGAAACTCAAAGAAACAGTACCAGATACTGGCCTTTCTTGTGGTGACTGAAGGCTCATTCATACAAAGAAATGTATAAAAAAATCAGCAACAGGGATGTGTAGACTATACTTGCCTTGGAATAATCTGTTGTGATATTCCTGGCCATGTACTCCTTGCCAAGTATTTGATTTGAATTTCTTTAATTACAGACTTTTTTCTGCAGGCCAAACATGAGCTCATTGTCCAAGATGACTGTAGGAAATTTACAGATTTTGTACATTAAATGGGAGTGTGGTCCATGGAGGCAATATGTATGTTGGGACTAGGTGGTGAAGAAGATGGCATACCTATAGAGTAAAAGTAAAATAATGTCTTTTGGGTTTTCGCGGTTAAGGGTCACCACAGCAGACTCCGGTCCACTAATGACTGGCAGTGGATTTTTACAGTGCCGAGTTGCCAGCCCGACTCCCAACCTTCAAAGAAGGCACACACATTCACGCACGCACCTACCTGCATGTGCATAATGTCACTTGACTGTGGGGAGGACATACAGACTCAACACAGAAGGTGCTCCAGCCAAGAATCGAACATGAGAACCTCTTGCTGTGAGGCGACAGTGCTAACTGCTGCACCACCACGGCATTACTTATACCTATAGAGTGACATTTTTTTATTTTTATTTTTGGATATTAAGGTATTGACCTGATTTTGATAACAGAAGTCTTACTGAGACATGGCTTAAATGTCATATAAAAGACTCAGAAATTCTTCAACAATGCTGCAGCATCATTAGAACTGACAGGCTAAACAAAAAAGATGGATGGGTAGCTAGCTTCTACCCTAATGCATATGAAGTCTCTCCTCTTAAAAAACTCTGTCCAAAGTAAACAATGCAGAGCTGTATATCTCCTACATAAAAGTACATGACCAACATTCTGTTGCATAATTGTTCTTTATATCCCCCCTGGAAACAATATATCCACCCTTGAAGGTATCATTTACTGGATCTCAGACAATATTACCAATGAAATAATCATCCTACTGGATGACAACATCAACTGTAGTATTTTCAGTTCTGACTATTATTCCAAGAAATGCATAATAGTATCCTTTGTAAAGTCATTCACTCTTGCTAATTATCATATTGACAACGCCCCTCTAAAAGATGACTCATTAGTCAGGGACTTGGGGACACACATAGACAGTAATCTAGCCTTTGACCACCGTGTGTCTATAGTGCTGAGGAAATCATTCTATGTTGTGTAACTTATAATAAACAAAAGTATGGCATCAAGGTTTAAGGAGGTTATTGTTCCACTATATTCAGCATTGCTCAGACCTGTCATTGAGTACAACGCCCCCTTTAGCATGCACATAACCAGGCATGTCCACCAACTGGAACATCAACAGAGGTTCCTCACTAAGAGAAAACAAGGTGTAAGTAACATATCTTATGCAGACCATCTCAAGGCCCTGTCCCTGTATTCTGTCTCCTACAGGCCTTTGAGGGGAGTTCTATGCCTGGCATAAAAGGAATTGTCAGACCCCACCCTGATGGAACTTCTATATATCCACAAAACAAATAGCACCATAATTACCCATTCTAAAAGCATAAAGCCTGCCTGTGATATAATTAGGACATTCTGGAGAAACAGGTACATATCCGAGAGACTACCCTTTCTATGAAACAGACTCTCCATCCATGTGAAGCAGATTTCCTCCCTAACCTAATTCATCTTCATCCCTAACCTAATTCAACTGCAACTTGGACGATTGAATAGGGAACAGGATATTATTTATCCCTTGCTTAGCACCTATGTCTCTAATGGACACAGGCAGCCTGGAAATTGTTCATCTCCCAAACACCTGCTTACATGTATCAAGGGTACCAGGACTTATTTGAGATATGAAATGCATGGCTAGGCTTACAAAGGCCCTTGTGGTCCTTAGCCAAGGAAAAACCTATGAATCTGTGAACTATCCTTCTTCTATCATCAACCTTCATGGCTTCAAACAGCTTATTACTTTTCTCACTCATTTTAAGAAATCCCTAGACACTAGTCTCATTTTAGATTGATTCTGGTCTATGCTCCTTGTAGCACATTGCATCAAGGAACCCTTCCTGAGTCCCTTGTCCTACATATGTAGTCAGATGCATAATTCACCATTGCCAAACAACAAGTATACAAAAATACTCATAATTTCTCAAAGGTTAATCTTGCATCCCTTTTAGCTGCTTTAAACTCATTTACTTGGACTATTCTAAAAACCTTGCCTTTAGATGAGGCATTAGAAAGTTTCAGCCTTTTAAGCATCCTAAACATCCTTCCACAGCTACATAAAAAGAAAGAAAAATGTAACTTTGTCCAGTGTCTTACTAATTATACCAGATTTTTTATGTAAAATACAGACAAAGCACAGAAAGGTTGTCAGCAACTTAAAACTCCAATTGTAACCTTAACATAAAGCAAGTAAACCTTAATAAGAAACAATACCATTCTGATTTACAACATGTCCATTAATATAACCCAACAAAAATTCTGGTCATCACAATAACTCCTCTTTAGAACAGTCATCAAGTTTAACTCTTACTTCATTGACCTCATAGCTGCCCTCACCAATAAATCCTTTCCTGACTCCCCAACTCATGTCTATCCCCAACCACTAGTGACTCCACCCTCACACTAAAATCAGTCACTACCTCCTTCACCGAATTATTATTCAGAATTAAACTCTCTTCACCCGCTGCTTATAACCTTCCTGCAGAATATCTCAAAACTGATGCTAAAGCCATTGCATATCCAGTCTCTACCCTTATAAACAGGTTAAGACAGTTGTCCTATATTCCTACAAACTGGAAAAAATGCCACCACATCCTTCTCCAAAGCATGTCACTTCTACCAAGATATCTAATTTCAGACCCTTTGCCATCTTATCCCTTTCTCAAAAATATTGGAAAAAGAGTCCATAAACAACTACTCTGGTATCTCTTAAAAGAACAATTACAAGCCAATACTCAACATTGTTTCAGAATTGCCCTCCTAAACTTTACAGATAACATAAATAAAACCAGGAATAAAGGTGACTTCTTTATTGTTAGCGTTGCTGGAATTGAATTCAACCCCAAGTCTTGGTGAGAATCTTTACAAGGTGGACCCTGTTTTTCTCAAAATCTTACCAAGATGACAGTGATATATAGACTGTATTTTATATAGCATATATCGTGTACAGAAGTAGGTAAAATTTTTTAAAAAAAGATACCCCGGTACAAAAGACCAAGGATAAAAAAGTGCCCAGGAATGGAAAAAAATGACAGTGTAGAATCCTCAAGGCATGGAAACATTCCTGCAATTGGAGTAGGCCAGGCCCAGGGAGAAGTTGCCCCAATGTTGTAGAAGGCAGTAGTAGTCCACAAAAATCACAAAAATTGATAGGCCAAAAAAGAACCATAAAGACAATAGAGTGTAGTATTGAGGATACAAAAGAAATTATGTATCATTACTTTTATGGAAGAAGCCCAGAATTTCCAGACAGAAGATGCACAAAAAGATTAAGAGAGAAATTAGAAGAAAGAAAAATACTTGCAAAAGGAAAAACTGTCAGTAGCTTCAAATAAAAATGGGTGTTCATTAATACAACAGATTTATGAAAAACATTATTTAGACCAATAAATCTTGATCTGTTTGGAAAAAGAAGCATCTGAGAAAGTGTTTAAATATAAAGAACAAAATCTGGAGACATTTGAAAGGTATAAAAAAGAAATGTGGTCATGGGAAAGAAAGAGAGATCTGATATAGTGCAATATTTATGAAAAGAAGAAAGCTAGTTTAATCAATACAAAAAGACAGTCCCAAGGATTTTTGAAGAGAAATACAGGCAAACACATCCAGTTATGGAAGATTTCACAGTACAAAAATAAGAGCACAAAGAGGGAATGTAGAACAGAAAGCTAGTAATGTAGAAGTTAAAAAAATAGAAGTTGAAGTTGCAAAATGCCTGCAAAGTGCATTATTTATTGTAGAATGTCTATCACAGATTATACCATGACCCCCCCAAAATGTGCACGCTGATTGGCCAGCGTGCCCGTTGTAAATCGAGTTATACTAATGGAAAAAGGTCCGGTCGCCCGGACTTTTTTCCATTAGCATAACTCGTTTTTTTAAAACACTGTCTCGCTATGTTAAATGGGTTTAACATAGCGAGACAGCTTTAAAATAAGCAACAGAGATCTCCGTTGCTTATTTTAAAGCTGTCTCGCTATATTAAACCCATTTAACATAGCGAGACAGTGTTTTAAAAAAAGCAACAGAGAAAGCAAGATCTCCATTGCTTTTTTTAGTGTTTCGCTATGTTAAATGAGTTTAACATAGCGAGACAGTTTTAAAATAAGCAACGGACATCTCCGTTGCTTATTTTAAAACTGTCTCGCTATGCTAAACTCATTTAACATAGCGAAACACTAAAAAAAAGCAACAGAGATCTTGCTTTCGCCGTTTGCCCACAACTCTGATGTACTGCGAGGCACAGTACATCAGAACTGCCTGGATGCCAGACATCTGCGGAAGGGCAGTAAACAGGCATTATACTATGCCATTATTTAAGAAAAGTAATAGTTTCTTTTCTTAAATAATGTCATGGTATAATAGCAATAACCCACTTCTGGGTGTGGGTAATGCTAAATTTACCCACGGTTGGCTTTGTTTGGTCCCTCGGCCCTCGGGACCAAACCACGCCAACCGTGGGTAAATTTAGCATTACCCACACCCAGGCGTGGGTTATTGCTATATTATATCACAGCATGATAGAACAAAGAGTCCCTCAGGTAAGGAGAAACAGCAGGAGCAGAAGATAACTGAAGAAGAAATGTGTATATGGGAAAGTGAAAGAGATCTTATACAGTTCAACATTTATGCAAAGAAGAAAGCAAAACTAATTAATACAAAAAGAGCAGCACCAAAGATATTTGAAGAGAAATTACAGGCAAAAGCATCTGGTTGTGGAAAAACTTACTAAATAAAAAGTAAGAAAACAAAGAGGAAAAGTAGAAAAGATGATTAGTAATAGAGGTTAAAGAAATAGAAATTCAGGTTATGGATTACCTGGAAAGTGAAGGTTTTAGTGTAGAAAATCTAACTTTGATAACATCACTAAAGGATACAGCAATGGATCCCCAAATAAAGGAGAAATCAGTCAAGCAGAAAACATCTGATCAGCTGCCATATGAGGATACTTTGGAGCCTTCTATAGGAAACCAGTACAAATGTTCATTTGGAGTTATACTGCAAGGGGAAGAACATGAAACTGTGGCAACACTGACACAGGCAATGTTGTGGAGTGATAGGGCTGTGAGTTCCCATATGAAAGAGCAACCTATGACACAGGATGAATCTGAAGAGAATGTGGCACAGGAAGATGCTGTGGAACTGTTTATAGAATGCCCACAGGGAATGGAGAAAAAAAAATGTCCCCTCAGTTTAGAAGAATATTATTTAAGAGAACAGTTAATTGATTTAATAGAGATGGACAGACATATTAAGACCAATGAAAGAAATACACTACAGAAAGTCAATAAAACCCCAAAATTAGAAGTTTGATAAAACAAAGAAACACACTAGTTAGGACTGTTTATAGAGATTCATGCAATATATCAGAGGTAAATAGGATATATTACTGTGCAGCTAAATTAATAACATATAAAGTCATACTACAGAAAAACAGGTCAGTAAGGGATAGAAAGGGGAAAAATCGAATGCCATCATGGAAGTATTGAATAGAGAAAACTATAAAGCATTAAGGCAAGAGGTGTCACTGTTAGAAGAGTATAGAAGATGGAACAGATCAACAAAATTCTCAGAAAGATAGACATGATAAAAGCAATGCACTTTATCACAACATATCAGGATCTCTCATGCACTATCACAAATAATAAACTCAAAATATCAGCACAGCCAGAAATACTTAGAAGATATGCAGATAAATTTAAAGGAAAAGTACAAAATAAACAATTTATTGATGGCCTCAAAAAGTTTTATAGAGAATCGGGAAATAAGGAAAAAGGAATTGAAACATCACCAAAAAAGAAGAAATAAATACATTTTGGAGAGTTATCTATGAAGATCCTGTGGAACATGACAAAGATGCTAAATGGATAAAATTAAAAAAGAATAAGAAGTTCAAATGTACACAATATAAAATTAGATATTAAGAACGAAGAACAGCAAGGAGGTCAGCACCACAGTTAAAAGTACAAGTCTTTAATATAAAACAGTAATCTATAGGACTTTATCAGACAAATTGCAAACATAAACACACTCAGCTTAAATCTCCCCTGCTTAATTGTCACATGACTTTTAAGATATTTATCATCATAACAGTTTGCATGAAAAAATACAGTGCTCCCACAACCCCTTAAAAACATATTAACTTCTCCTAAATCTGTTATTTAAAATTAACAGATTTATAATTCATATATATATTAAAACCATATATGTAAGTAAACAAATATGTTAATCCCTTATAACTAAGAATCCTAATAAAATTCTTTAAATGTCACAGCTATTGAACCATGCAAGGATTAAAAATACTTAATTATAAATGTGTACCTACCTTCACCCAACCTAATCCAAGGGGGTTCTCTCTCTCTCTGGTTCCCAAGCTCTGCAGCTCTCATAGTTATCTTCCTATGAGCCTATCTAAGCTCTCAACAATTTTATAGCTTCTTTCTAAGCTCTCAACAAATCCTACAGCTACCCTCACACAGCCTAACCTTGTAAATATTGTAAATAGCATTCTACTGTTGATGTGTGTATGTAAAGCATATTTACATTTTCTTAAAAGGTTTGTATGTAAACTGTTTCCCCACCTAACACATATCTGTTTTCCTCAAATGAAAATGTAAGATCCCTACCTTCAAGCTTAATGAATTTGTTAACTATGTAAGACATTGAATGCATTTATGTGTAACTATTCTATATAATGTTATCTCTAATATCACCTATCAGTTGTATCTAAATTGTATAATGCATCTTGGAGCATTTCTACCCGGGCCTCCACTGAAAATAGGTCAATTTGGCCCAGTGGACTTCCCCGGTAATCAAACCGCAAATAAATAAATAAATAAATAAATAAATACACAAAAAATGGATAATTGCTATTAATACAATAACTGTCAAGCAGTAAAACTTGATTAATTATATTACAGTGACCATAAAACAGTGGCGAACCACTTTGCAGCTAAGCCATGATAAAGGACAAATTATTATTCCAGGGATAAAATTTCCTCAAATATTTTTTTTATTTTCAATTAAAATAACATTTACATAATATTTTTAAATATCATTTTAAACTATATACAATATTTACAATAGCCTGACTTTCAGTTATATACACTGTATGTTATTAAATATAGAATTAACAGATCAGTTATCAGAGATAAAATATTGATTATTGCAGAGTGTCCAACAAAGATATAACTTTCTTCCAAGGATTATTTACCAATGGACTGGGATAGATTCATAATTCTTTGATTTTTATTTCCATCAATGCAATTGTCTTCAGTAAAGTGTAGAATTCTTCCAAGTTCGGGGGTGTATTTGAATTCCACCTTCTGGTTACTCATTTCCTAGATATAGCAAGCATTGTCCATAACAAATGCATATTTGTCTTATTCAGGTAGGGACCTTCATTTACATTTAGAATTATCAATACTTTGGTTAAGGTAAAGGATTCATTAAATAAAGCTTGTAAAAATGATTGATTCCATTCCAATATGATTTAAGTTTATTACATTCATAAAAAATATGAATCCAGTCTACTTTATTTGACTTTTCACACCTCCAGCAAAAAAAAAAACATTTGTAGTAGTACTGATCTTTTTAATTCTATCTGATGTTAAAAATGCTCTATGTAAGTATTTCCAGTTAAATATTTTCCAGTACTGTGTGTTAGAGGTGTAATTAACTGATAGTAAGATGTTAGTTTTAATTTCTTCTGTTAACTGCAATGGCTGACCTTTTGTTAAGAACTGCCAGTATGATGGTTTGGGAATTGTTTTATATGTTATTAACTCTTTATATAGATTTGAAATGAAATTTTTCTTTTCACATCTATTATATATAAATCCATACAGAAAATTTATTAGATTTGGAATATCTTTAAATGAGGAATTATTACTTAATCCGTATAAATCTTGAGTGTACATTATAATGCTTTGTAAGGTTAACCAGTCCCGTGTTGGAATATTGTAAGCAGTTTTTTATCATATGTATATCTAAAACATTTAATTTATTTATACATTGAAACCAGCATAAGGATCCATTTTGTTCCCAGAAGGTTATTGTTTCCCTATATATTTTGTGAGGAAAGTTCTTAGTGATGGTAAATGGGATTAAAAGATCAAACCAAAGTTTTAGATCTATATTTGCATTGATACGTTTCCTAAAGGAATTGATGTAATGATTAATCAGTGTTGTTTTAGAAGGTTTTGTTATATTGTATTGTATACTTATGCATAGTATGTACCAGAGTTTATTTGATTTGTCTACTATTAAAAATGTTTTAAACAGATTGAATTCATTTGTTAATATAGAAATTATTAATTCTTTCCAGTTGGCAAAATAATTTGGGTTTATCCAGTCTATTGTAGTTTTAAGCACAGATGCTTTTATATATGTTTCTATTTCTGGGAAGTTCAATCCTCTTTGTTTCCAGGGTCTAATGTGATGAGTTAGAGCAACTCTATTCTTTTTGGGATACCATCAAAATTTTATTAAATATGAGTTTATTTCTTTAAGAATGCATCTTTCAGGAATTAACTGTATTGCTAATGCTACATATATTATTTTTGGCAATTCATTTTTATGAATTGCGATCTGTTTTCAAAAGTTAATATAATTTTGTTCCACTTTTCTATATATATTTTTATTGTTTCAATAATGTTTTTATAATGTATTAATATTGTTTCATTTATATTTTTGCATAACACTATTCCTAAATAATTTAGCGTAAGTTCTTGATTTCCTATGATGGGTTTATCTGTAACTTGTAGTTCTTTTTTCTTATTTAAAAATAGAAATTTTGATTTTGATCTATTAAAGTGTAGACCTGAAATATTATAAAATTTCACCATTACTTCTTCTAGATCTTGTAATGAATCTCTGGAGTTTGATGAGGTTAATAAAATATCATCAGCAAAAAGCATTATTTTAGATAAGTACTGGTGATAGACTTCTATTCCTTTTATTCTTGGATTATTGCATATTATTTCAGCAGGTATTTCTATAGCCAAAGCAAATAAAATAGGAGAAAGGGGGCATCCTTCTTTAGTACCTTTTGTTATATGCATAGATTCTGAGGTGAAAGGACCTAATTTAATGTAGGCTAAGTTATTAATATATATGTATTTTAGTAATAAGATGAAGGGAGGAGGAAATTCAAATAATGCTAAAGTTTTAAATAGATATTCCCAGTTGAGGGAATCAAAGGATTTTCTATGTCTAATCTAATTACAAGTGTTTCTCTCTCTTCTTTATTCACATAATCTATAAGAGTAAGTATCCTTTTAATATTATCATGTGTGTGCCTGTTATATAAAAATCCAATTTGATCATTATTAATTGTCTTCGAAAGTGGGATTTTCATTCTGTTAGCTAGTATTGACATGGATATTTTGTAATCATTATTCAGTAATGATATAGGTCTGTATGAGGTGCAAAGGTGTGATGATTTATTACCTTTTAGAATTGGTGTTATGAGAGAATATTTCTATGAAGGTGGTATTTTTGCTTCTGACTGGACTTCTAGCAAAGTTTTATGAAAAAGGGTGATTACAGTTGAAGGGAAGAGTTTGTAAATTTCCATAATAATGCCATCTATCCCTGGAGCTTTGTTAGATTTACTTTCTAATAGCTTGTCAACAATTTTTTTGTAGTATATAGGTTTTTGTAAGTCTAGTTTTAAGTTTTCGGGATTTTTTTATACTGATAAGGTTTGTATCTAAGTTTATTTGGTTGGTATCTAAATCTTCTTTTTTGAAGTGTTCCATATAATAGACCCAAAATGCTTCCAGGATGTCTCGTATATCTGATACTTTTTCCCTTTTGTTTCATGATATATGCTACTAATGTTATTTGCTTTAGACTGCATTTTAATTCTTGTAGATAAGTTATGTAGATATTTTGGGGAGGTGGCTAATGAGTTTATTTTTAATTTTTCCAAGGCTAGACATATTTTGTGTGTTAGAATTTCATTCTATTTTTTATTTAATTCCTCTATTTCTTTTTTGACTTTTGAACAATTCTGATTTTTTTTTTTAGATTTTGCTGTCAAGAGTCTAGTTTGCAAGTCTAATGATTCAGATTCCCACTCTCTAATTTTGTTTTTGTACCAGCTAAGGGTCTTACCAAATAAATACACTTTTAATGAGTCCCAAAACATGACTCTACCGATTTCTGTTGTATTATTAATTTCAAGAAATAATTGTAGTTCTGACAACATCCAGGGTTTGAATTCTATAATTGTCATGATATATGATGGAATTCTAATTTTTGGAGTATTTGGAGCTTCATTATCAGAGAGTCATGATCTGAGAAGGGGCATGGAACTATTGAGAAGTTGAAGATTTTTGTTTGTAAATCTTGAACTACAAATAATTTGTCTATTCTGGTTTGTGTTCCAAATCTATGGTCTTTATGGGAAAATAATAAGAATGTATCATCTTTTACTTTAAAAGTGTCATTTAAATGAAATGAATCAATCTATTTTTAAGGATTTTGAAATAGTTGCTATGTAAAAAGACTTCTTGGTGGTTTCAGTAGCTTCTAAGGTACAATTAAAGTCTCCTCCCAGTATAAGATTTCCTTTATAATTGTTGGAAATAAAATCTAGGTGTTTTTAACTGTTCCTGCTCTAATTCCTCGAAACCAATATAGATTAGCTAAGGTCCATATTCTGTTATTAAATTTAATTATAACAAATGCTAGTAGACCTTTTTTGTTTTCATATTTATTAATAACTTTTGGATTGATTATGTTTTTCTTCCAGAGAATTGATACTCCTTTTGTCTTTGTTGTATAGGAGGATTGAGCTAAGACTGTATAGTCGTTAGGGTTCCAAATAAAGCTATCATTAGTCTTAAAATATATTTCCTTGAGAAATACTACTTGTACCTTATTTAGATTAAAATATTTCAGTAAGTTTGATCTTTTATTTGCATTATTTAAGCCATTGGTATTTAATGATAAGAATGTTAAATCCATTTCAAGTTATTAATGGAAGAAACTTTTGGCTTCTTTTTTTATTTTGATTATAGTAGTTATACCATATTCTCTGATAACAGTGGATGTTATTTTTATGTCTGTAAACTTGGGAGTGTAATTTAATGTTCTTTCTTCTTTAAATATAAGTAGGGTAAAATTCTGGTCAGGCTTTAAAAAAGTATTTCTATAAAACATTATGTCTAAAGTATCAAATAAAAGTAAATATGAATTTCCCATTAAACATGGAATGAAATCCATTCCTAATTCAATAGATAAAGATAGGTCTATTGGATTATCACTCATACCTTTAATCAAAAATATCAACTGAGCTCCATATGTTACATTATTATATGGATTATTTTCTTAAAAAGAGATATGAAATTCTATATTGTTCTATTATTGTTCTATAGTATTTTATATATCAGGATGGAATGTTAGTAGTGTAAACAATTATCATGTTGACTTAGAAAATATCCAATATTTAGTTACCCTTAAGAGATTCCAAACATGTCAGATATGTTATTTTGGATAAATTAAATGCAACAGAGTAGCATACACTAAATAAGCCAACAACAAATAGATTATTACTAAATTTGACTAAAAGGACTCTACAGGAGACAATGAGTGATTACCAATGAAATATGAATTTACTGTAGGTGTACTATCTTCCTTTACTTTCCCACTCTTCAGCTCACCAACTTCAACTTGCACTTATGAAAAGACATGGCTTTTCAGTGGTATCCTGACTCTGAGTAGAGGCACCCTACATTCTAGTATGCAGTGCTTTTACATATTTATATATTTACAAAGTAGAGTCTAAGAATGAACTATGATCACCCTGACAATTCCAAACCTGCATAGGACACCTCCTGCTTCCAGAATGGGTAATCCTATCATGTCTAGAATGAATGTGAAGGTACCTATATGGTAATCAAGACTTACCTTAGGTAAGTATTTATCAAATAGTATTTAGAGCATCTTAGAGAGTTCTCGGGGCAGTTAGAATACTCTTAAGCCTCTCCCCCTTGACCAAAAACAGAGATTTCCTTCCCTTTCTTTCCCTTGTTTTAAATCAGTATTAATAAAAGAAATTCAGCAAACATAGGTATACAGAAATAACATTCAGTAGTCTGACTTGTACATGACTCGCAATCCATTAAACAAGTCTGTGACTAACATCACTTTAGTAAACATTATAAAGACAAATTAGAAATAATTTCCTAGCTCTTTAAATTTTCTGATAAAGCAAAAAGTTAACAATAAGCTATATTAACTAAAAGTATAAAGCACTTCAATTTTTCCTTGCATGCATACATTTCTACTTATATTGTAGTGTCAATAACTGTCTTTGAAATCTGTACAACACTTCACTTCTTCAAATCATTCCTTTTTCAATTTAGGTTTTGTTTTGTCAAAACGGCAACAATATTTCAAGGGCACAATTAATATTTAGACTGATGTCAGTTGCCAATTGAGATAGTTTAGAATGAATGGTTAGTGCAAATATAGCATGTTGCAAAAATAATATGTATTTTTTTGTGTGCTGTAGAGACTGTCATATGCAATTGACATATATAATGTAATATATATAGAGAGCAGATAGCTTATAGATTCAGGTTGTTAAAGTAAATTATGCTTATTAATGAAGCAGTTTCATTTAAATTCACAAGTAATTTGGGAATATTTCAGTTGAGTTTCCAGGAATGTATAGTCCAATGTGAATAACTGAGTCCACTATTCCTCATAAACATATGTCACAATTCATTAAACTAAGCAGAGTCTAACATCCGTCTAATAATCATTATAAAGACAAAGAATAGTAATTTCCTAGCTCTTCAAACTTTCTGATATCGCAAAATGTTGACAGTAAGCTATTTTAACTGGAAGACTAAAACATTTAAATACTTCCTTGTGAATATATATATTTACTTTTACTGTAGTGTCAAGAACTGTCTTTGAAATCTATGCATTACTTCACTTCTTTCAAGTCATTCATTTTACAGTTCAAATTATATTTTGTCAAAATGTCAATAGCATTTCAAGGGCACATTTAATATTTAAACTGATATTTTAAATGAACAGCTATTAGTTATCAAGTGAGTTTGTACAGAGTGTGAGGTAACTGCAAAGATAACATGTTGCAAAAAGTATCTTTTCATATGCTCTAGAGACAGACAATTTCAACTAACATATAAAAGGTAACTTTTACAGTGCAGACAGCTTGTGAAATCAGCATGTTAAAGTGAGTAATACTTTTTAATCAAGCAGCTACATTTCAGTGCACATGTAGTTTGGGAACATTTCAGTTGTGTTTCCAGGAATATGTAATCCTGTGAGGATAAATCATAAAATATTTACAAATAATCATATTATGTATTTATTTTACGTTGTTTAGGTTGTTTTTCATCTTGATAACTAAACAACATTACTTTTTCGTATTATTTATCTGTGAGGCTAAATGCACTTTGCAGATTCACAGTGTCCTTAGAAACTGCAACGATTGTTTACTGTTGCTATGGCAATGCAAATAGAATGTGAAGAAAGCTTTACTTAACCAACAGTACATTTTTCCCTCCTTTTTTATGTATTTGTTAATACTAAAAGGAAATAATTCAAATGACATATGCACATGAATGGAATATTTCAGAGTTAATCACAAACATGTCCCCAATCCCAATAAGTATAACAGTGACCATCATTAATCTAATAAATATTGTAATAACAATTAATTAAGTTCACTATTCCAATTAGTCTACCTTAAAACTATATTATTTTGGGCTATTATTTATCTATGTATAGATAGTGAGCTATTAAATATATGCAGACTATATTAGTATAGTAAATAAGAGAGAATTTAGAAAGGGAGACAAAATGCTGTTAAAATAAATAATGAGAAAAGAGAGAAGAGAGAAAGAAAAGAGAAAATTAAGAGAGAATACACATATAATATGTATGTTGATTTACAGTAGAAATATTGTATGTGCTATATAGCCCTCCTTCTGTGAAAGAAAAGTACCCTGTTTTACATACCTGAAGTAATGTGAAAACTCTCATGTTCCATCTATTTTCAAAAAATATATAGATAAAGATTTCAGTAGTTAGCTACCTTTGTTTTAAAATTCCAAGCAGTAAAATTGGTCCTTTAAAGTAATGTTAAAACAATTCATATCATAGTAGATGCTTTGAGAGATTTGGCTGTAACAGTATCAGTCTTTTGTTTCTTCTTTTTGACATCTGTCCAGACATTTGTTTCTTTTGTTATCTCGAGAGAAGGTGACATCCAATCCATATCTTCTGATAAAGTAATCACATTATTAGTTTTAATAAATGAAGAGGCTTCCTCTAAGTCAATAAAAGTCCTAATCTTATTGGCATACAGTATTCTTATCTTAGCTGGATATGCAAGTCGTGCCTTGATATTATTTTGTTTTAGAAACTTTATCTTTGGTGGCCACACTTTTTTCCTTTGTTCCATTATTCTAGATGAATAGTCATTATCAAATCTTATCAGGCTCTGTTTATATTTTAGAGGTACCTTCCTCCAAGCAGATCTTAAAATCAGTTCCTTGTCCAAGTATGAAAGACATTTGATAATTATTGACCTAGGAGGAGAGTTTGAGTTAGTGGCAGGTTTCCCAAGAGCTCTGTGTGCCCTTTCAATGCAAAAGGAAAGTCCTTATTTCAAATTTAAAAAGTCAGGGATTCAGCTTGATAAAAAGGAAATAATATCCTCACCTTCTGTGTTTTCAGGTAATCTGAAAATCCTGATGTTATTTCTCCTCTCCCTATTTTCCAAGCCATCTACTTTATTAACCAACCAAGTGTTTTGTTTAAGAAGCAGTTCTTTCTGTGTCTCCTCTTCCTTAAGTCTGCTTTCTAATTTATTTAGAGAAACCTCTATTCCTGTTATCCTTATCTGGTATTGTTGTAGCATTTCCTTGAGGGTGTCAGCCTATTTTTGACTGCTTGTTTTCAGATTTTCCAGGTTTTCTTTCAAATCATCCATCTTCAAAGACAACTCCTGCAGGGTAGATGAAATCTGTTGTAGTGCCTTCTTTAAGGCAGCATCCTGGTGAGAATTCTTTGAGTTGCTCATTTTAACAAGTGAATATATCTCCAAGATTTTGACAGGAAATTATTTGTAAAACTTCACCAAAGTTTCTAATTATGTAAATTAGCCCTTTATCTATACGATTTTATACTTTGATGAAAAAAAAAAGAATATTTTTTCTGGCTTATTTAACTAGTTATATGGAGCTCTAAAATACTGCTGCTTTCAGTTAGCCATGCAGGCCCAGGGATAAAATTTCAAAGGGGCATATTCCAGGATGACTCGTTGTCACCACTGCTCTTTTGTCTTGCCTTAACCCATTAAGCTGTTTACTTAACAGATTAGGTCACGGCTACAATTTTGCTCCCAGAAAACAACAAAGTGTAAAGACTTCTCATCTTCTTTTCGTAGATGATTTAAAACTCTATAGTTCATCAGATGTTTGTGTCTTTCGGCTTTTTCTGGTTAGGGGTCACCACAGCGGAACTCCAGTCTGTTAATGATTGGCAGAAGATTTTTATATACCGAGTTGCCAGCTGTGATGCACAACCTTCAATGAAGGAAAACCCATTCACGCATGTCTCCACACAGAAGACACTCTAGCTGAGAATCGAACCGAACAGTGTCTTACTGTTAGGCGACAAAGCTACCGCAGCACCACCACTGCAGTCTTCTATAGTTCATCAGATGAGGAACTGAAAGCACTACTGCAAGTGGTCAAACTTTTTCAGATGATATAAGAATGTCATTTGGTCTTCCTAAATGTGAAAAAGCCGCCTTTAATGATGGAAAGCTGCAGCACCAAGAAAACATCAGTTTGGGACAGGAATCTGATATAAAAGAACTTGAGCAAGAGGGAGTATATAAATATTTGAGAATTTATGAAGGATAACAATAAAACATGAACAAATGCAAACAAATCTTAGTAAGGAATATTTTAGAAGACTGAAATCAATACTGAAAACAGCACTGACATCTAGAAACAAAGTTCAAGCTATAAACCAATTTGCTCTTCCTGTCCTAACTTACAGTTTTGGAGTGACTGGCTGGCCACAAAAGGTGTTGGACAGGTTGCTTTAAAAACAAGGATACTTCATGCTCATCAAATGATTTATAAAAATCATTGTATACCAAGACTATATATCTCCCATTCTGAAGGCAGTATGGGCATCCTTGAAACTGATTACATGCATAGATCTGCAGTCATGAGACTGCATACAGATCCGCTGACCTCACAAGACCCTAACATAGTGAAAGTTTTGAAACATGAAGAGAATTAGTTTAAGATGACTTCCCTGCTTATTTTAGCAGAAGCATATGGAAATCAAACCAGAAGTAGATAAAAAAATCAGGCAGTGACTGAATGTGCCAAAAAACAAAAGAAAGAATACTGGGTGAAGGATCAGATTAGAAGGCAAAAAATGTGGAAAATGCATAAATACAGTTGTAAATATAGAAATCTCTTGAAACAGCCTCGTATTGATCAGAATCAAATGCAGGAATGTTTAAGGAGAGGAGAATTTAAAGCAAAAGATGAAAGGTTAATATTAGCGGCCTAAGATAGTGGACTATACAATAGAGGAAGGAAACTAGTAGAGAAAAGAGTAAAATCCCAAGAAGGGAAGACATCCCTGATCAGTACCAGCAAGAAACTACGATCCCATCATACAATCGTCCAAGGCGAGCTTCGAAAGGAAAATTTCCAAGGACTCCAAAGATAACCACAAGGCATTCTTTAGCTATGTCAAGAATCTAAGTGACAATGCTCAGATCTGCTTGGAGTTAGTGCAGAATGGCACAAAATACACTAAACCAACCGATATTGCCAACATCCTGGCAGACAGATTCATTGTAAACTTCACCCCCCTCTCACCCCCAGAAGGGCTCATAACCATACCAAAAGAATATAGAGCCTAGACACTCAGGTTAAAACAGCACTCTCCAAAGCCAAAAACACAACATTAGTGAGACCAGACTGTGTCCCAGGCTGCATCCTACACAAGCTCAAAGATGAACTAACCCCTCACCTAAACACAATGTTCAAACTCAGCCTCTTCACAGGCTACGTACCCATAGAGTGGTGAACAGCAATGGTTATTCCGCTCTACAAAGGTGGAGCCACAACAGACCTCGGCAACTATCACCTTATAAGCCTGACTAGCTTGGTCTGCAAGGCTATGGAGCACATCATCATGGAACTCATTAACAGAGACATTGGGCACTTCCAATCACTGGACTCTACCCAGGTTGGCTTTGTTAAGGGCAGATCATACCTCCTAAGCCTTTTGAACATCTTTGAGACAGTTACCAAGGCTATTGACAAGGGAAATGTGCTACGCACAACCTATGTAGACCTTGCAAAGGCCTTCGACACCATTCCCCATTCTGGTATTATAGACAAGCTCACCAGCCTGAACATAAACCCCTATGCCACAAGATGGGTTGCCAGTTGGCTCACGGACAGAACCCACATGTTGAGAGTTGTGGCAGCTAGGTCTGACTCTAAATCAGTTACAAATGGCATTCCCCAGGGCTCAGTCCTAGGACCCCTCCTGTTCGGCATATACTTCTCAGAGGTACAGACAAGCACAGAAGGACTATGGCTGACAAAATTCGCAGATGACTGCAAACTAGGAGCTATAATTGACTCTTCAGCTGTCACAGACATCCTCCAAAAGGGTCTAACTGAGATAGATACCTGGTGTCACAATCATGGCCTCAAGCTAAATGCTAAAAAGTCATCTCCTTTGGAAAAAACAAAGTACCCACAAACTACCACATAGGTGGTAGTCCCCTAAACATGGAAAACATAATAAGGGATCTGGGGACACAAGTAGATAGTAATCTCTCCTTTGATAATCACATTGCCAAAGTGGTTAGAAAATCCTTGTATGCGGCCCACCTAATCACTAAAGGGTTTACATCCAGATCAAAAGAGGTCATTGTGCCCCTCTACTCATCAGTCATCAG
This sequence comes from Protopterus annectens, assembly GCF_019279795.1. Taxonomy (NCBI): domain Eukaryota; kingdom Metazoa; phylum Chordata; order Ceratodontiformes; family Protopteridae; genus Protopterus; species Protopterus annectens. Next base: position 678,883,185 of record NC_056726.1, on the reverse strand, counting down.
ACTCATCATAGAGTACAATATCATATTTGGGATGTACCTTACAAGACACCTGCAACAGCTGGAAAGAGCACAGATGTACCTCATCAAGAGGATCTCTGGCTTCACACAGATGCCCTATGCAGCTCGACTGAAGAAACTCCAGCTGTACTCGACTGCATACCGCCTACTCATTGGCGATATATGCCTGAAATACAGGGCCATGTCCAACCCAGAATTGATGGACATGCTCCACCTAAAGAAAACCTTATCCCCTCGAGCCACACACTATAGGGATCAAAACCTCACCACAACAATAAATAGGACATGCTGGAGGGATAGATTCCTGTCCCAAAGACATCCCATGCTTTGTAACAAGATTCCAGTCTACATTAGGCAGAGCTTCTCGCTAACACTCTTCAAGAGAAACCTTGACGAGTGGATGGGAAACAGAAAGTTTACCCTGGGGATCACTTCAGTGGCTCTGCTGGACAAAGGCACAGGGAACTAATCTAAGGGGGTGGCAAAAGCCAACACATTCTGGCTAGGCTTATAAATGCCTTAGGGCAGATAGCCTAGTACTTACCTATGAACCTATGAACCTATGCACACATTGGTTTACAAAGTCTATGGAACATGTGGTAGAAACAGGCAAATGTAGGTTTTGTAAAACAGAATTGGAAAGAGTTGCACATCCTGTTGTGGGTTATGATATACTAATGGCAGAAGGACAGTATACTGAAAGGCATAATAATGTACCAAGATTGTTGCACTGGGGATTGTGCAAACAGTATAATATTGAAACAGCTGAAAAAATGAGCCACAAAGCATTATAGAAAACAATGAAGTTTATATCACATGGGATCACCCATTACCAACAGTTCAAAAAATAGGTGCTACAATACCAGATATAGCAGTCCAGGAAAATAGCACTGATCATTGAAATTGCACTCTACCATGAAAATTACAGCATAAGCAGCTGAACTGTATGGTAATCAACCAATCCGAGATGAAGCTGCTATTCCACAATCTATAAAGCAACCAGGTAGACTCTGTTCTGGTTTTCCCTGAAAATTCCAAAAACTATTGGAATCTAGCCACGGAAAGGAGTCTACACAGAAACAAAGTTAGGTACTGCTGTTGCTTTAAATCATGTCTTTGTGCAACAGGCTGTTAATAAACCAAGGCCCAGAAGGAGAAGGGTTTTTGGACCCCGGGTAACTTATTGCAATCTACATGATATGGAAATTGTAGAGCACTACAGGATGGATAGAAACACACTGCAGGAACTGTGCAACTTCTGTTGTCCTCAACTCAGACCCACAACAAACCAAGGGGAACCCATCCCATTGAAAACAATGGTATGTGTAGCACTTAGAATTTTACTTATGGGTACCTTTCAGAGACCAACAGGGGACATGCTAGGGATGCCAGAGGCATTAGCATCCAGGATCCTCCATCAATTTCTAAATGCTATACTCCAACATGCTAGTGACCACATATAGTATGCCTGTACTTTTCAGGATAGGGCTAGAAATATGCAGGACTTGTACCCTGTAGCACACTGCCCTGAAGTACTGGGTGCCATAGATTTTATACATGTAGACATTAAGGCAGCACCTCGGGAACAGGGAAAGCTCTACTTTAATAGAAAGGGTTTCCACTCTAACTGCCTTGTCATGTTCCATGCCAAGGAAATCATGTTAAACATGTGTGATTGCAACCCAGGCAGTTACCATGACTCACATATCTGGCACACCTCCTAACTGTATCAGATTTTCACAAGGGGAATATTCCACATAGCCATTTACTGGGGGTTGTGGGTTATGCACTGGTGGCTGATAACATCCATCAGAAATACACACACACTTGATGAAGAACGCCATAATGAGGCATACACTCAAACCAGAAATATCACAGAGTTTGTGTTTGAGCTGCTGAAGTTACGGTTCCAGTGCCTAGATGCATGGTGCAGCCTTAAAGTATAGGAACTGAAATATTCACAATGTGTGCCATGCTACACAACATCATCTTGAGAAAACAGCTTCAGTAGGATCAACAAGGGGAAGGGGAACAGATCCCACTACCAATGGCAAGGTCACCACAGCCACATGCAGGTGAAGAGTCAGCGGGGAAAGCAGCAGCTGCTGTGGATGTAGGCAGATGTAGTTGTGCTCAATATGACCTTGCATTGGCCAACAGACAATACATAGCACACTCACTCACCAAATAAAGGACTAAAACCTTCCCCCTATGAACATACATGTAGTAACATTGATGCCAGACAATGTACACAATCCTTACCTACCCATGTGATGGCTGCGAACTTCTTGCATCAAACAGAGTCACCCCTGGACTAAAACAGTTGCAACTGTTGGATTTAAAAGGTAAGTGTTGAAGCTGGAGTGTATCATGTAATAATATGAATGACTGGCATATCCTTGCATGTATTTGACTTATATTTGTCCATTATTAAATAGTAGGCCTCAGGCATCAAAGATTCACACAGTCATATCTCTCAAAAGGAGTGATGGTAACTGCATGCCCTCAGTTTAGCACCATACATTTGTAGTGGAAAATTATTAAATAGAGAAATTAGAAAGTGATGATCCACATTTCAGTTTCAGACTTCACAACCCTCACCAGATCATTAATAATAAAATGAAAAAAAATTGATGCTATCAACTGTTTAACTTTCTAAGACCAATATATATCAATGGTATAATTACCAATTCAACATCACAAATGCAGATATACTATGCACAAAGCCAACTATGTACTCTGAGCATCATACACAAAGCATATGTATCCCTGAATCCAAAAGATAGAAAACAGGGATATGACAAAGTTATCATCACTTGCACAGGTTGTTGGGGGGGGCAGGAAACCTAGGCTGACAGAAAAGGTCAGTGCTTCTGTATGTGTAAGAAAGAGAAATAGGCAGGCATTGAGATAAAGTAAAAAATGGCCTGTGAGACAAAATGAGTTTTAAGCTTCACGGCTGGACCATGCAACTGTTGTGTGCGTGTTTGTAGAGGCCTCCAGGTGAAACTGGTGTGTGAGTGTCTGCATAAACACAGCCAGGTTCTGCGCTAGCTCTACATCTTAGTATGTTGGACAGGTGTGAGCCATACATGGCAGAGGTGGCAGTTCATCGTTGTCACACCCGACCATGAGAACTGGTTCTGCCAGGAGTTGCACTGGCATGACTATACCCAGGGTCAGATGCACTTCTGTTACTTGAATGTGAATGATGTCTGCTGGATGAGCCCCCTCACGAGAGTGCCCAGGACCATGACCCCATGGCCTGCCAAGTCTGGGTGTGAACAGCCCAACCATGACAGACCAAAAGAAGTACTGCCACTACGGGAGCATGATTGGGCTCTGCCACATTGGCTAGCAGCAGATGATGTGGCTTACCTACTCTCAAGAGGATGCCATCCCCCTCCCCGCAGACATTCCATCACAGACACTGCCCATTCCAATGTGCCATTCATCCAATCCATTGAACTGGCAACACAGTGGAGGGTGTCATGCATGTTAGCCTGTGTCACATCTACAACCCTAAGCATTTCTCTGAACGATTATGGCTGTGCCTTCACAATGGCCATAAACGTATGTTGAGTGGCACAGGAGGTGACACCTGCATCAGGTGGAGGATGGACAGCAGGCCTACTCCAAGTACCCCTAAAAACCCTCCAACATAATATCTCACCCACACTTTGGCTATGGCCAGAATCAACAGACATTGAAGCCAGAGGAAGCACACTTCCCTAATTGATTGTCTCACCCTCAACCTGTCCAATATTTGGGGGCTCACTGGAATGGGTAGGCATAGGCCTACTGGCTGTGCCTGATATAATTTCCGGGGATGGCTGCATGCAAACCTCAGTGTAAAATTCAACTTCTGCATCCCCCACTGTGCCTCTGTTTATCCACCATAATCAGAGTCTGATAATCTGACATCATGTGGTAGAAATCTGACACTTCTACTGTCAAGATCACCTGTGAATATAAGCAACAAACAGAAGAAAAAATGAATACCTACACTACTATAGTCCAATATATACTAGAAATAACAGTGGTGCCACTATTTCACAGTACAGCAATACAGACAACAGTCCTGTCATCAACATTGCACATTAATATATGGCTTTGAACTGCTCATCAGTACTGACATAAAAATGTTTGGCTTACCATGTACAGATGATAGCATTCTCCCTATGCTGAATGGTCCTGGAAGAAGTTAAGTAAAAGCTAAAGACAACATCATCACAATTAACAGTAACACAGGGGTAAACTATTTTCCCTTTATATGTCCATTAACCATACTTTCAACAAGAACTTGGATGACAAGCCCAACCTATGTTCCATGTGTAATCAATCAGAATGTGTTGATAACTGTAATAATCTTCAACCCTCCAACCAATTTCTTGTTAAACAGAACTAACCTATTGATGTGAATATTATACTATGGAACAGTATTTAACAATTGAGATATAAAAGCCTACCTGGAAGCTCCTCCTGGGACATAATTGCTGTCCCTGAAACAGTAGCACCAATGTCCAAGACATGCTTTCTGCACTTTCCTGAAAGCTGTCTAGATCCCTGCCAGTGTAGACAGGAACTCTTCATTTGCTGTTAGTAGTGGCTCTGTAGCAGCCCCCCTGATATCTATCTAATCACAGGTCACTGCAACTGCTCTCCTCTGAGAGGATTAAACCCAATTTTCTGAATGACGTTTCAGCACATCCATGATATAGCTGCAAAATGTAAGCATACCTTCTCAAGTCTGATAATATTCTGTGCAGATATATCCCAAAGTAGTAGCCTCTTTTCTGAGTTCTCCACATAAACAAGGCAACTCACCTTCAGGTTCCTTAGCTACATTGTTGCCTTTTTATTGTGTAGTTTCAGGGCTGTCAGCATGGTGAAGATACAAATGAGGTGTGAACTCATTAGAATTTCTGAATCCCAAATACTTGGTTTCATGTAGGAGATGTAAACATAGTCCAGGCAGTCCATCATTGTTTGTTGCTAATGGATTGCAACTGTGAATGATCACTGCTAAGGAGAAGCAAAAACAACAATGCAGACTGCCTTACCTGCAGTGGGTGTGTCAGTTTAGATTTACAAAGTGTAGAGAAGTAATTTTCTCAAGGTTGGAAATGTAAGTAAGTAGCAGATAATTCACATGTTATATTCATTAACATCCAACCTTCCTTTCATTTGTTGACAACTGTATATTATTGTCAAGTAATACTCTCACACATTTTAAGGATAAGGGTATAGAATCCCTTACAGACTGCATGTCTCAGATTACTAGTCAGATAAGACAAGCATGTGCCACAAACAAAGGGAGGTATGACAGAGTTGCATTTTTGCAAGCAATAGTCATAACTGGTTGCATGATCACTCAGTGGACTACATTTAAAATTAATGCATGTTCAAATAACCTTTAGATGGTTTGTTATTGTGGATAATGTTGTGGCTGGTTGCATGCAGAATGCTTTCAGTGCTTTGCTGCAAAGCTGTTTGTGTGGCAACGATAAATGTCGCACCCTTACTGTGTTCTGAAGGTTCATTGGATTGAGAGTTCAAATCCAGAACTATTTAGAAATATATCATGTGTACTAACAAACATTTTGTAGTGTTTATTTCATAGACTGCTTTTCTCATTTCAATTCTTTTTTCCTTTTACTTGTCTTTTTTTAAATACCAGTGCTTGTGTGGTGTGCAGCTTAGCACAAGCAAGGGAAACAGAGAAAATGTATATCAGGTATGACTGTGCTTATCTTATTTGTTCAACAATAAACAGTGCACAAATTGGACTAGTGGAACACAAAGGAAGCAGACAAAATGCCTACAATATACCTACAAAACACCTGCAGACAGGGCATCTGTAAAAGTGCAAAGGTCAAAAACAATACTTTGCTGCAATTTTTACTTTCCATCTCACAACTTCACTTAGCTGTGTTGTGCAGTGGTTAGCAAGGTTCCCCAGCACCTGCAGACAGGACTCAGATAGCCAATAATTGAAAACAGATGCATTCAATTAATTCTCTTTGGCACCTCACAAACACAATAAGCAGTGTTGCATGTTGGTTAACACAGAGAACTTAAGAATGAGTAGGAAATTATGGAACTGTCATGTATCTAGTCCTGTGACAGCAGATTTAAGTGTAAGACTGAGGTACAGATGGCTCTGTGTTCTAGTATAGGGTATGAAACCTATTTTTACTGTTATAGCAATGAACTGAAAATAGATATGTGTTATTTCAACATTCTTGTTGCAACAGGACTAAGGGTAGGACTGCCATACACATGGTCATGAGTTCTAATACAGGATATTCTATACATTTTACTATTGTTACACTTCCCATTAAATTCTCTCTCACTTATAACACTTTAGATAGTGGAGCTGATATGAATTATATGTATGAGGGATAAGATACTCTTACTGTGTTTTCAGATGTATGACTGATGTTATACTGTCTACTATATCTCTCTAAATATAATTCTATCTTGACCTGCATGGCTTTCACAATTACATAACGCACATACACAAGAGGATCTATATACAAAAACCTTCCCTGTGATGCATTAAACAAAACTGTCTGTGCAGGAGCAGTGTAGCCACTCCTGCTCAGAATATGACCACCGATCGATTCCGGAAATAGTTGATCTGACGTGCACAAGCCTGCCAACACTTGCAAATTAGGTGAATTTGAAATTCAGGAAGCAGGCAGGCATCCATGCAGGAACAGTGCTAGTTGCAGAAATGTGTTTGGTTACTAACCGAACACATTTCTGCAAATAGAAAAATGGAGGCATGAAAGCTCAACTAAAAGCATGTATTCTAAACCTTGGGCATGTCAATGGCCAAATATACTGCCATTGGTATGGGAAGGTGTTTAATTAAAAAAAAACAGTATTTCTTTGGCCAGTCTTGGCCTTTTAAGCATAGGGCAGCAGTGTGCAAACAGGATGCTGCTGAAAATAAAACAAAAAATGCAAAAACTCAATTTTAGGGGAAATCTTCATTTTGCCATTATAGTCATTGGCATGCAGAATTAAAACATTACCAGGGAAAAAAAAACTGATTGTCAAGGGGAAAGGCTCCATGTCAGAACAGTAACTATGGACTAAGGCAGTGGGGTATGCAAATGAGGGGAAATTTACTGAATCACAAAATATTCTAAGTCCACACATTGCACATAACTGTGTAGGTGCTAGAACAGGATAGTGTAGGCAGGAGGAGCCGCTAACATCAAAAGGGGGTGAGTCATGCTTGCTGTAAGCACATTGGAGTTCTGTTGCCTGGGTTTGTACATAGCTAAGCAAGGGTGTGTGTCTGAGGCTGTAATGTCTTACACCATGAAATGAAGAGCATGTTCTTGTTTGGGGAGGGTCTTTTCTGCTAAAATGTGCTTAACTTAGCTAAATGGTTGTGAGCGGTGTGCAATGGGATTTAAATAAAAAAAAGAAATGGAAATTGCAGCACTATTTACATTTAGCCAGCAGGTTTGTACGCTGCACCTAGGAGCTTAAAAGGGGAGGAAATGAGAAGGGAGAAAAGAAAAAAAAGGAAATAGCAAAATACAGCCACTCAAATAGAAGTAAAAGAGCTGGCAGGTGGAATGTCTCAAAGTCAGCCAATCACACAGGCAGCATCTGCAGCACACCACTATAAACTATGCAAACACCTTCCAGTCTGGTTTTTCCCACAAACTTTGCACCATAGGTGTACACATATGAGGGAATTTTAACTGACAAAACTAGCAAAAAATGGTAGGGGCTGCTGTCACTTTGATCTATCAGTATGTATAAGAGGCCAAGGGCGCTGATGAGGATAATGTTGACAGCTGATTAAGACTGAGGAGGAGAAGAGTGTTCAGACCCAGGGTAACCTACCAGGGGCTACATGATCTGGAGATAGTAGAGCGCTACAGGGTGGACAGGAACATACTTCAGCAACTCGTTGAGGTGCCGGTCTCACCTCAGACCCAGAACCAACAGACGGGAACCCATCACAATGGATACTAAGGTATGTGTAGCTTTAAGAATACTAGCTACAAGTACTTTCCCAAGACCAACTGGGGATATCATAGGGGTCTCACAGGCATCTGCATCCTGGATACTCCACCAGTTCCTGGATGCCATGCGACCACATGCTGTTGAGCACATTTACTTCCCCAGCACCCATGAGAAGAGGACCAGCAAATATACATCTCTTCCACCATGTAACAGAATACTGGAGATACTGGGTGCCATAGACTGCATGTACATCCAGATCAAAGCAGCACCCAGTGACCAGGGTAGGGTCTACCTAAAACACAAGGGGTCCCACTCCATCAACTGCCAGGTTGTGTGCGATACCCAGGGCATTATCATGAATGCGTGTGCTGGCAGCCTTGGAAGCTATCATGAGTCCTACATCTGGCATTCATCACAGCTGTACCAGACATTTGCCAGAGGAGACATCTCATATGGCCATCTGGTGGGGGATCCTGGCTATGCACTGGAGCTGTGGCTGAGGACACCCATCAGAAATGCACACCCACACAAGAATGCCATAATGGGGTGCATGCACAACAAGATCATTATAGAGTGTGTGTTTGGGATGCTCAAGTCACTTTTCTGCTGCCTTGACATATCCGGTGGAGCCTTGCAGTGATCTCTAGCCACATGTGCACACATGTTCATAGTATGTGCCATGCTACACAATATGATCCTGCAGAAACAGCTGAAGCAGGAACAAAACAGGGAAGGGCCACACATCCCCCCACCATTGCCAAGGTCCCCACAGGCACAGAGGGACTTTGACAAAGGGGCAACACATAACACCTACACTGACACTGTAGGGCCCGAGGGACTGATAGCTCTCTCTGACTCACACACACAGTAAAATGGATGCTAAGCATCACACCACCTATACTTTACCATGTATAGGCAGTGTACTGCATCATCTGACATAGTCATCCCTCAAGCACCATCTTCACAACTGCCTCCGGCACAAGGTAAGTCAGTCTTCTTGACAATAAATGAATGGAGTAGAATGTTCTGATAGCATATCTGTGGTATTGATGCAAGCATGCAAAGGAATGGGGTGGCTTACAGGGATAGCAGCAGGCAACTGACAGCTATGTGGGGCAGCAGGAAGTGTATGCCCAGCACTGGCTTACCCACACTATACAGTACCACCCTAGTTGACAAATACCACTGCAGTATATGTGCTGAGCCAAATAACTGGGAGGTCATAGGCCACATGCATGGATGTCAAAGTGGGGGTCCCATACTCACACCCAGATTCACCCAGCAGATCATCTGTAGAAAACCATACAGAAATGTCTGGCAAAGACCCCCACATCGTGACATCCATGACATTTTCACATAAAGACTTACACAGTAATATCACAACCGGTCTGGCAGTGACTGTATGGCTCTGAAAGGTAAGACGTCTGAAACTAAAAATATTTATGCCAAACCAATCTGACCTGTGGTCAATACTGTTATGCCTGTAGTCTCAAAGATAGGCCACACCACTATGCTAAATGGGACAAAAATGTTAAACAAATATCAGTACAGTCTGTGCAAATGTGTATTGTGTACAGATGCGTCACCCCCACCCACAGTATCATAGAAATGCAGTAACATGTCCCTAGCCTTAACCAGCATCCACCTGTCAACTAGAGTGATGTGGCTCAACATGATCAGAAAGCAATTGTCATTAACACCCAGTCAACTTACTAGAGCCATCCTAGGGGTGTCCACTGCCAGCAGCCTGGAAAAATATGATCATCAGAATGCACTGCCTTGCTACAGATGGCCTGCATCTGTCACACCTGGCCTACAGGCCTCTGACAAATGTCCGTGTCTTACATCACAGTGCCCTGTTAGGGAGGGTCATGGGGTCCATAACACCAACATATCACAGTCTACAATATGAAAAAAAGGTCATTCTGCTGACAGCTAGGAGCAAACCTGCCAGCCTCAGCAAGCCAGAAATCTAGACAACGCCATGAATAATGGGGAAATAAAGGTCCAAAGAGAAGGACACCTTTGAAATACTGGTCTAATAATCTTAGAATGTTGAAGGAATGATTGTATTAGCATGGATTTTCTGAAGGGTATGAAATGTGAAACTGCAATGTCAACTGTCTGTAATATCTGACTTCAACCCTGAGTGACTTCCAAAACACTTTTCCTTGAAAACCACACTCATTTGGGTAACCAACCAGATATATGAGTTACGAATTTGGACATTCTGTGATGCTCTGTACAGTCAACAGGCAGTGCTAGGAGTCTAAACATGGGAATGCACTCATTGTAGGCAGTCCTAACCCTGAAAGATGGTGACATGTCTGCATCAACAGAACCTTAGCCCACAGACATGTGGAGTAACACACTCTTTCTTGATCACTCATCCTATGCAAAATCCTGACCCCAAAATGTGGCCAGTCAAGCCAAATGAGGTGGGCAATACATATATGTGAGACACACACACCTCCAGGCTGGTCAAACACTCTGATACATACAATACCCTTCAAGTGCAGTCAACCTTTGAGAAGATCCCTATGCAAAGTACTGGTAGCTATAAACCAATATATCTGAACCATGTCACCTCCCCCCCACATATCTTATCCCCTACAAATCTATCTGGAGTCTGCCTGTCACCCTGATCCTGCCTGACTTATATTACCCAACCGTGGACTGGAGATCAGATCATGCCAGAACAGAAACACACAGAGATTCCACCATTGTAATATATCACCAAGGTGCTGGACTGTTTCCACAGCTCCAGCAGTCAATTGGCTGTAGGCACATCTCTCAACAGGCTGGATTGTGCAAGAATGCCTAGCATTTGGTGTGTACATCATCCATCCTGTATTCCTCTGGTAAATCATGTGATGATCTGAGGAGGTATGTCACGAGGTACTGAAACAATATATGACACTGTCAAAAGTCATATAGTTTAGATGTCTGCTAAAACAAACCCTGTAACCCTAGCAACCCATACATTACTAACAGAAATAGTCACATTCACCGTATGGCCCATTGTCTCCCCATTTTGATAGGCTATCTCCAGATATCCTGCACCAACAGGTTGAGAGGTATGGTTGTAGCACAAAACAAACCAGACTGGAGTGCAACAATCCCTGGAATGGAGTCCCATATTTACTATAGAAGGTCACACTGGACATTCTCATGCACTTAGAGAATTGTCAGTAGGATCTAGGAATTAAGAGGCCTTCCCATTGCCCTACTTTAGCAGTTCTCAGATAACAGTAACCTTATAAGTCCCTTTGATCAGGCCTTGGCATTACAAGCTCTGTGTGAGTGTGATAATTGCCTAACACTATATTACAAATAACTAGTTATGTTGAAGTTCTAATCTCAGTCCTGGCAAATGTAAAAGGGTGTGTACGTGTTCATAACTTAAAGCGTTTGGGTCCTTTCAAACCCAGTACACTTTCCATTGCCCTACTTTAGCAGTCCTGCAGATAATAGTCACCTTAGAAGTCCCTATCATCAGATCCCAGGCCTATAAGCTCTCTGGTGTGTGCAATAACTGTATAACACTATAGTACAAATAACTAATTAAGTAAGAGTTCTAATCTCAGCCCTGGCAAATGTAAACGTGGATGTGTGTGTTTATAAGTTAAAGCTTTTGGGTCCATTCAAACCCAGTACACTTCTCATTGCCCTACTTTAGCAGTCCTACAGATAACAGTCACCTTAGAAGTCCTTTTTTTCAGGCCTCAGTCCTATAAGCTTTGTGGCACATGCGATAATTGCGTAACATTATAGTACAAATAACTAGTTAGGTAGAAATTCTAATCTCAGTCCTATAAGCTCTGTGGTGCATGCGATAATTGTGTAACACTATAGTACAAATAACTAGTTAGGTAGGAATTCTAATCTCAGTCCTGGCAAAGGTAAAAGTGTGTGTGTGTGTGTGTGTGTGTGTGTGTGTGTGTGTGTGTGTGTGTGTGTGTGTGTGTGTGTGTGTGTGTGTGTAAGTTAAATATTGTATGTCCATTCAAACCCAGTACACTTCCAATTGCCCTACTTTAGGAGTCCTGCAGATAACAGTCACCTTAGAAGTCCCTTTTATCAGGGCTTAGCTCTATAAGCTCTGTGGCACATGCAATAACTGCATAACACTATAGTACAAATCACTAGTTAGGTAGGTGTTCTAATGCCAATTCTGGCAAACGTGTGTGTGTAAGTGTGTATATGTGTAGTTTAAAGTATTTTGTGGCCTCCCTCACCCAGTACATCACCCATTGCCATACTTAACAAGGGCTGGGGCTGGTGATGTTTCTCACCTTAAAAGTACCTTTGGACAACCTTCACCCTATAAGCTCTGTGGTGTGTGTGATAAATGTGTAACACATTAGTAGCAATAAATAGAGTGGTAAGGATTCTAATCCCAGTCCTGGCAAGTGTGTATGTGCGTAAGAACAGTACCCTGTCTGTTGGGAGTTTGTTCTGTTTGTGTGAGAACCATATCCATTGTGGGATGGGTTTTGCCACTTTTTGCTGTTGCCCACCCAGTACATGTCCCAGTGTCCACATTACAAAGCCCACAGTTCTCATGCACTATAGAGGGACCTGTAGATACTCTGCAGCCCTATAAGCATTGTGCCATGTGCATTAACTATGTGACAGTATGGAATAGATAACAAGATAGGCATAATATCTAATCCTTGGATATCACTACTCACTCAAGAATCATACACAAACACACTCAGGTAGGCAGCAACCCCTACATCAGTAGGGGCCGGTAAACTGGCTCACAGATAGAACCCACAGTGTAAAAGCAGTGGACTCCATGTCAGACTGCTGAACATGAGTGGAGCCCCACAGGTTGTGGACCTGGGTCCCCTCATGTTTGGGATCCACACATCTGAGGACCAGCCCAATACGATGGTGCCCCTGGCTGACAATATTTGCAGATGACTACAAGGTGGGTGCTATTATTACCCCCCCCCCCACATGAGGTTGACATCCTTCACAAAGGCCTCTCTGAGACCTATTACTGTTGTCCGAACCCTGGACATAAACTCAATGCCAGATGATATGCCACCTTCCCCTTTGGGTACGACATGGCTTCCATAAAGTAATACATTGATGAAAATCCACTGAACACTGATGTTGGTATAAGGAAACTAGGAAAACAGGTTGACAGTGAGCTCTCTGTTGACAACCATAGTGCCACTGTCTTCCAAAATTACTTCCATGTGTCACTTCTCCTGACTAAAGGTGTTGAATCCGAGAAGTAAAAGGACAGTGATTCTATGTACTCTTCTCTCAGTAGGTCAATCAATGTGTACTATGGCCCATTTGCCATGTACCCCACTGGATACCTGCAACAACAGGAGAGGCTGCAAATGTACCTCACAAAGAGGATCTTAGGTACTACACACTTACTCCATACAGACAAACACCAACAACTCCAATGAATCTCTGTCCATATTGGCTACTTAGGTGCAATTTCTGCCTGACATACACAGCCATGTCTGACCCAACCCTGTCAGGAATGCTACATCTGAAGAAACCAGTCTGCCCCGACAACATGCTCCAGATACCTCAACCCCATCCTCACAATCAACAGGACATGCTGGAGGGACAGGTTGACAACCACGAGACTGGCCACACTATGGAATAGATGTCACATACATGTAAAGCAGAACACATCACTGGCCCTCTTCAAGAAAAATCAAGAGGAGTGGATGGGGGCTAGAATACCCACTCTGGGGATCACTCCAGTGACTATACTCAGTAGACACACTGGGGAGTATCGTCAGGTGGCATGATGCCAGTGTATTCCCATGAGCTAGCCTTGCAAAGTCTCATTGGCCATTTGCCACTTACACACCTATGAATCTTTGAACCTATGGATCTCAGTTCTGTTAAATGTGTGTGTGTGTGTGTGTGTGTGTGTGTGTGTGTGTGTGTGTGTGTGTGTGTGTGTGTGTGTGTGTGTGTGTGTGCATCTGAATGCGTGTGTGTGCGTGTGTGTGCGTGTGTGTGTGTGTGTGTGTGTGTGTGTGTGTGTGTGTGTGTGTGTGTGTGTGTGTGTATTATTGTGTGTAAGTGTGTATATGTGTAGGTTGCAGTATTTTGTAACCTTTCTCAGCCAGTACATCACTCATTGTCATAATTTGGAAGGCCTTAGAAGTACCTTTGGACTAGTGTCACCACATAACCTCTGTGGCACATGTGATAAATGCGTAACAATGTAGTAACAATAAATAGATAGGAGTTTTAATCTCAGTCCTTGCAAATATGTGTGAGAGAACAGTATCTTATTTGTGTGTGTTTGTGTGAGAACAACATTCATTGGATGGGCATGGTTTCATATTTTATGCCATGGTACTCACCGTACACATACCTAGGTCTACTGTATGAGGTCCACTGTTCACATCAACCATACTGGTATCTGTAGACACTCTTCAGCCCTATAAGCCCTGTGCAACAGTATAGAATAGTATGGTACGAATAACAAGATAGGTTGGTCTGCTAATGTCAATACTGGCAAGTGTGTGTGAGCGTGTGTGTGTGTGCATTGGTGTGTATAGCAGTGATTGTGACTGTGTAGACTTGTATGTGACACTGTTATGAGTACTCTAACACCCAATACAGCCACCATTGCCATATCCCACAAGACCAAGTGATGTTATTCACCTTTCAGGTACCTTGTAACACTCATCACACTAGTAGTCCTGTGCCACCATAATACTGTTTTACCACAACTTGATGGGTAGGGGTTCCAAACACAACACTGGCAATTGTGATCCTATGCGTGCATGTATGTGTGTGTGTGTGTGTGTGTGTGTGTGTGTGTGTGTGTGTGTGTGTGTGTGTGTGTGTGTGTGTGTGTGTGTGTGTGTGTGTGTGTGTGAACAGCATTCTCTGTGTGTTTGGTCGACACAAAATCTTTTGGGGTTGAGGGCATTAGCACTCAGAAATAAAGCATGGGCCAAATGGTGCACCACAAAAGCCCCGGTAGACCAAATTAGATACCGGCAGCTAAGAAATATGACAAAAAATTCATCTTGCTAGATAAAAAAAACATTCTATTACCATCTACAACAGACTAATCAAAATAACCCTTAGAAGTTCTTGGCAGGTATAAACAAACTACTTCATCCAGGACAATCTTCATCTCCTACCCCCTCAGCCTCTATCCACAAATCTCCAAAGGAGGTGGTAAATACCTTCAATTGTTTCTTCACAGAGACCATCCAGTCCCTAGCTAGTCAACTAACTCATTGCGCATCTAAAATCAATGCGACTATACCCTGTTCTCTACTCTCTTATAACTTCCAACCAGTTTCTACATCTCTTAGTCAAACCCTAATTAAAAAACTAAAACCCACTACCCTTTTGGCTAATCTTCTCCCTGCTGAGTATCTGCAAAAAGCTGCAGAAACCATAGTATACCCCATCTCTATCTTAGTCAATAGAGCCATAGCTGAAGCTTCCATCCCCTCCATCTAGAAAATATCACATGATATACCACTCCATAAAGGCGGCAGCTCTACTGAACTGTCTAATTACAGACCCATAGCCATCTTGTCTCCACTTGCATAGATCATGGAGAAGTGCATACATAAACAACTGCTGCATTATCTCATTCAGAATAACCTGTTGGCCAGCTCTGGGCACGGCTTTAAACCTTATCGCAGTACCACCTTAGCCCTCCTCTCTTTCTCTAATGTAATTAAGCAGAACCAAAATAACAATAAATTATCCTCAGCCATCTTTCTGGATCTTTCTAAGGCTTTTATATGGTGAACCACCAACTACTCATCCAAACACTCAAAACCATTTCCTTAGATACCCATGCTCTCCAATGGTTTCAGTCTTATCTGGATGGTAGACAGCAGGTTGTACTATGGCAGGATAAAAATCTCATGCCTGTTACCTAACACCATAGGGTTCCCCCAGGGCTACATATTTGGACCCCTTCTCTTCTCAGTCTTTATTAATGACCTCCACACAGCCATCCTGGATGCATCCTGCCTTCAACATGTGGATGACTCCACTTTGGTTTGCCCTGACACCTCACCAACAAAACTATTCACAATAACCCAGAATACTTTCAATACAGTTGGAAACTGGCTCTCTGATTGCCACCTGATCTTAAACCCTAACAAAACAAAGCTCTTACTATTCTCCCCTACTTGTAAGTCCTCAGCCCTATCCTTTACCATAAATTCTAATAATGGTACCATCATCTCCCCAGATGCCTATATAAAACTCCTTGGAGTTATCATTGATAACAACCTCAGATTTGACATACATGTCAATCACACCATTAAAACCATTAATAAAAAACTGGGTTCGCTGTACAGGATTAAATCTTTCCTAACTCCATCTGCCAGAACAGTCATCGCCCGATCTCATCTACTTTCTACCCTTCTTTATGCCTCCCCTTTGCTCACCAAACTAAGTAAATCTCATCTTAGCAAATGCTCTAGCTGCTATAATCACATTGCCAGGTTTGCCACTGGAATTCCCCACAGGACACACCCCACAGGACACACCACTGTCACAATCTAAAACAGCTCAGCTGGACAGAACTGCCAAACCTACTTCAGTATAACCAGCTTACAGTGGCACATAAAATACTTAACCAACCAGATAATACGCCAGCACTTAAAAATATAATCATTGCATATAGCAACCTTAAATCATTTCACTCATCCAACAGACTGCTGGTGCAAACAATCAAATCCAATAACTCAGCCGGTAATTGTCTGTTTGCAAACTCTGTTGGTAAAACTTGGAATTCCCTCACAGCTGAACTCACTCTAGAACCTTCCTTAGCCCAGTTCAAAAATAGTCTCAAACTATATCTCAAATTACACTGGTTATGCCCTTGCGCTAGTCCTGGTTAGCTCCCTGCTTTAGAATTGTGTGTTAAAAATATTTCTTTGCAACTTTAGCTGAGTCAGTATTCTGTTTGTTTACAGCCTCATCTAATTGTACAGTTTATTGGACTGTATAACTTGCTTGTCATATTAAGTTAGTAAATGGTGCTTTTCATGTTATATGTAATACCTTTTTCCATATGTATGTTGGAGCTTTTCTCCCCAGACCTCTGCTGAAAATGGACATGTATCCAGTCGGACTATCCTGGTCAACAAATGTAAAATAAAATAAATAAAAAAATAAATGTGTTCCACCCACCAAACTTACCAGTGTCCACTCTACTAAAGTTGATGTCATCCACCATAGACTTAGATACAACCCCTCAGCCCTATAAGCTGTGATGCACATGCAAGAACTGTTACACAGATAGGGAAATGTGTGTAGATACAGCTGCACCTTGGCAATGACATGGTCAATGTGTTACAGCACTGCCATACCCCTAGCTGGTGATGTCTACAGTGCCACATCATGCTGACACACAGACACCTGGAACACAAACAGAAAACAGAATGTGAGAACACATTCACTTAGTGTTACTAACACCAATAATGCATCATGGCTGAAAAGGTATACACAGACTCTGATGTGTACCCATTACAAATGCCAGATGACAGCACTTACACAGCATTAAATAGCTACACTCTGCTAAAGTCACCTTGTGCATCTGACCCATATTAACATGTCCCTGCATCGATGGTATGGAATGCAGGGATGTGGCAACAGGTATCATCATATGTATTGCACAGGGTGTTGTGTGAGGTTGCCAGAAGCCTAGGCTGGGCCATATGGTTGACATTATGCGTGTGTGTTTAGGGGGTGTTCATTAAATGGGCTGTGCAGGGGTGGTGTGTGTGTGTGTGTGTGTGTGTGTGTGTGTGTGTGTGTGTGTGTGTGTGTGTGTGTGTGTGTGTGTGTCTGTGTGTGTAGGTGACTTGTCTGATGGTGATGTATGTGTGTGTTTGTATGCACACAGTCATGCCATGTGGGCACCCTACATAGGGGTATTTTAGACAGCTGTGGGCCATACATGGCAGGGTGTACATTTCACCATCTCTGGCCATGGAGACAGGAACTGGGCCTGCCAAGGGTACCATCAGAACCACCAGTGCTGAGTTCAGGTGCAGTACTGCTCCCTGATGGTGACTGCTGCCTGCTGGATCTGGTTCCCTGTTGGGACTGGCCAGGATCACGTGTCCATGGCCTGCTGGGTCATGGCATGGACAGCACACCCCCTTCAGTAGTCCTGGTGATACTGCCAGTATATGAATGTGATGGTGCATGGCCAAGTAGACCCTCAGCTGATCATGGTGCAGCCTTATATCCACATGCCTGCTGTCCATTGTCTGCCAAATGCTCAAGCACAGATATTCCATTGTCGAAGAGTGCCAAATTCCCCCCCACCATCTATCCATGACCTCAGTACATTCATGGATGACGGAAGGGAGTTCGCAAATATCGCCAGAGACACCAGGGATGTGCTAATCCATGACCCTGCGTATATGTCTAGTGATATGTCCATTATGTGCCTGTGCCTCCATGATGGCCCAAAACATGGGTCTGGTGACTGCTGCTGTGTCACTTGCAACAGGGGCATGATGGGCTGCAATCCTCCTCCAAGCACCCCTGCCCATCACCCTGTGTGGGACCTTGCCAGCACTATGGCTATGGCTAATGCCTGCACCCTCACTTTCCATAGTCACCACAGTAGCCTGTTCTATACCACCACCTGCCAACTGTCCATTATCTGTGGCCACTGGTGACGGGGTATGTGTGGCCATTGTGACTGTGTGCGGGGAAGGGGTAGACAATAGTGGGATGCCAGTCGATGCACAGATTTATCCACTGACAAAGCCACCTGTACCTCAATATGAGTATCATCATGGTCAGAGTCTGCAAAGACCCTGACATCAGAATCAGAGTGGGAGGGACTGCAGCCACCATATCCACCTGTGAGGGGAAAAATTACATATGTAAATTACTACCGGCACTATAAGGTTTGCTGACACGCACACACACACACACACACACACACACACACACACACACACACACACACACACACACACACACACACACACACACACACACACACACACACACACACACACACACACACACACACACACACGCGCGCGCGCGCGCACATGCAAGTGAGATGCCTCAAAGGCATTACACAGACCTCACATTAAATAACTGAGGGCATTCATGACACACAGGCAGACAATAATATACACACTCTGGACAGACCCTCAGCATCATGCAGTGCAGCCCTTTCCAATTAACATTATAACTAATATACACCTCTGGGATATGTGAGTGGTGTTAGTAGGTGATGGCCATTCACCAGGCACACACTGCACCCATGTAAATCATTGCTATTCACCTATATATCACTGTGGCAACTCCTACAGAACATACCTCCCAACTGTACAGAGTTTTGCTGAATGTCTACATGTGTGGCTCATATGTTTGGTCTGTTCCTCATAACTCCTGTGTTTGTCTGCTACATTACTGAGTTGACCTGTGGATTGGTGCCACTAATTAATGTCCTAATTTGAGGTGCAGACAGCATAACCTGCACTACATGTATGTTAAAACAAAGCCAGTTACTCAAACAAATCCCCAAGCTTAAATGGATATAGTAAGCGTACAGCACCTGTTAGCATGCCAGGTTTTTCTTTTTTACCACATGAGACCACAGAAATCAGGTCGTAACACTACCATCATTTCATATGACATATAACCTGTGCAATCCAACTGAAGAACACACACATCAGTTAAAGGTAATATATGGTAAATGAAATATGTACAATAGGCTGGTTGCATGAGTGTGCACACCCTTTAAAGTAATACTCTGTTAAAGCACCTTTTGATTTAATCACAACATGCAGTCATCTTGGGAAGGTGTATATCAGCATGGCACATCTTGACTTGCCAATGTTTGCACAATTTCCCTTGCAAAACACCTCCAACTATGTCAGATTGCAAGGCCATCCCCTATGCACTGCCCTCTTCAGTTCACCCTGCATATATCCTATTGGACTTAGGTGTGGGATCTGGCTCGGCCAGTGCTGAACATTGCATGTGTTCCAATGAAGCTATCCTTTTGTTAATTTGGATGTATGGTTTGGGCCATTGTTGTGTGGAAAGGTGGAATTCCTCAACATCCACAGCTATCTGGAAGACACCAGAAGGATTGAAGCCATAATGGACCAGTGTTTGGACCTGTTCATAATCCCCTATAACTTGGCTACAGCCAGAGTTACAGCATGTGAACAGCAGCCCCAAAGCAGGACACTGCCATCAGCATGCTTCACCATGAGGGTGATGGTGTTGTGGTGATGTGCAGTGGTGTTATTGAGCAAAACACACCTGTCAGAATTGTGGCCAAATAGTTCAACTGTGGTCCCATATTACCATGACACATTTTCCCACTTGCTTTTTGCAGACTTGATGTATTGTTTTCAGACTTTCACCAGGCCTGGATATTGTTTTCTGTGAGGAACTTCTGCCATCTTCCAATCCTACCCTATGGGCAGGACATATGGAGACCATGGAAGATTGTTTTGACATGTAGTACACACCCAGTACTTGCCAGAGATTCCTGCTACTCCTTCACTGTTGCTGTAGGGCTCTGGTCAGCCTTAATGGCCAGTTTTGGTCTTGTATTCTCATGGACTTTGGTGGGATGTCCACTCCTTTGCAATGTTATTATAGCCCCATATTTTCACCACCTTTTGATGACTGTCTGCACTGTGTTCCACTGTATGTGCAATGCTATGGAAATGTTTTGGTAACCTTCTCCAGGATGATTCATCTGAAACATGTGGTCCCTTAGCAGCTTCATCAGCTCTATGCAAACCATGGCTGTTGCTGTAGCAGGCAACTGTGTATATGTTAGGATAATCTTGGTAGGACAGCTGACCATTATTTTCTGTTAATCAAAAAGTCTCGGTAATTGATGGCAGGTGTGTACCCAATAAGATGTACTATTGTAGTTATATCAAAAGCTGCCTCAACACAGTAGTAGCTTCAGCCTGTGCACACATATGCATCTAAATTGTTGTACTATTGTTATGTGTCATTATTGTTCCCCTAACAGATTTGTTTGCTTTACAATTAAATTGTACAGGTTATAGGTCACATGAAAGTTTGACAGTATATTGAACTTGTATATTGTGCTCTCATTTATGTATATCACAAATACCTGGCATTCTAGCAGGTGTGTACACAAGTTATATGCACTGTATACCACAAAGTTATACAATATGATCCTAGTTTTGGGCCTTTGTCCCCCCAGTTTGTCAGTATTTGTCCAGATGTCCTGCAATGGCAGGTTGTGAGATTTGCTACAGATATGTGACATCTTCTGCAAATAGGCCCCAGTGATGACCACAGTGCTGCAATGCAATAAACACCATCACAAGTGAACATGCAGATATTGCCAAATAGCTGAGTGTAACAGTTGTGTGCATGGTTATATGATTTAACTTTAGCATGCCTGGGGTACTGGTCAGCCACAACAGGAAAATCCCATACTACCGGCTTCAAGCTGCTGTCCCATTTGCAAACCAGTGAGTCCTATGTAGTTGTGAGGGAGAAGTATTGTCAGCAGATTCACATTAGGCATTGGCACAAGATGAATGCTACATTTCTGCACAGGTACAGTACACACAATATTACACAATTTGCTGTCCTTCACCATAAATGTGCACTTGTGTGCATTACTAAACCCAACCCACTAACCCATTTTACAATGACATATGCATTTAGAGACTCTACAGAATACAGTGTAAATGTTACTTTATTACATTGATGTGCACTTTGGCCTTACATGGATGCTCTTCACCTGTTGCCTGGGTGCCACCCACCTCCACAACTGCTGTTTCCCCATGTTTGAGGTTGTGTTGGGGCTACCACAAGGTTGTCACGTAGCTCCTCTGTCACCGTAAGTGGGGCCTGTGCAGCTGGTCCTCCACTGGTAGCAGTACGGTCTCTCACTACAGCAGCAGCCCTTTACCGGGCATGATCAGTTGCTCTATGCCTGACCTGATCATATGTGCATCCATGGTGGCCCAAGATGTTCACTCTTTGGATGATCTCATCTCACACGGCAGTCCGCTCCTGCAGATTTTGCCAGCTACGGCCAGAAAAGATTGCATAGTTTAAGATTGCAACTTTTGTGATGGCTGCTGTCTCCACATCGGTGTAAAGTGGTTGCCGCTGCATGGCACCTGGAAGACATAAACAGGGAAACACATCACAAGACCTCAGACATTGCCCATAGTTCTTTACAGAGCCAGCACATGAATATGGACTATCAATAGCCACCACTTACAAACACATCATACCCCTGTACCTGGCAGCACTGTATGAACATGCATTGTACTCCTGGTCCTGATGTGTCATGTCCCCCCCATGAGGGCCAGTACATTGCATAAATCATCATTCATCATTCACATTTGTGTAGAGGGATGATAGTGGCCGTGTTCCTTGCAGATGGGATGTCTATGGTGCTCAGGCTTTGCTTGCATACAGTGTGTAATGAAATTGGAAGCATATGCCTAGGTTCATGTAGGATGCAGACAGGTATGTTATCAGGCCCCAAGGGGACTTGCTTTTGTTAACTTTGATTAGGCAGTTTGCACCTGATCCACAATGATGAGGGGAGGGGTGCATGTGCTGTGCATATAAACCTATACTAATGGTGAGCCGGGGGCGATGTTTACCCTAAACCTGTCTGCAGCAGGTTGGCTGTATCTATGGTGTGTGTGTATGTGCTGTGATTGACCACAATTACAGGGTAGGTTGGGTTGTTGCCTGTGAGACTGCAGACATATGTGAGGATGGTCTTGTGATTGCCCTTAGTGGATGTGTCAAACATGTACTCATAGTTAGCCTTATAGTACTCCACCTGTGACCTAATATGCTCATTCAGGCAAAAGTTGGCATGCTGCCCAGTTGGTGCCTGCTCCTACTTTGCCCTGTACAGCCAATATAGCATCACATTATGTGCTTTGTGCATTGCTGCTTTCCAGCAAAGTGGTTTACTCTACTTTGGTGGACACAGGTTTTATAACTAAGGTATTGCTGAAGCCATACAGCTATGTGGGTGGTCATATATCTGTTTGAAGTAGGCATGGACACAGAGTCAGAACACAGTGGGCCACCTCTACAATTTCAATGTGATACTCATGCTTATTATACTACCCATGTCTGTGTCAGGGCAATGCCACAACCAGTAGCTGTAGAGGTGTAACTCTGCTGGATGCACAGAAACTAAGGTTACACACAGTAGAACATGTACAGCTTATTCATCTGACGTTCTGCATTCCCATGTCTGTTGTTATGAGGCAGACAGGTACACCTACCCATACATACATATGTAAAGATAATACCCGCTACACATTTCTGCTATATGTCAGTATGGCACACTGTAATTACAGTCTTGCTGCTCAGTTAGTTATGTTAACCTGGAAAAAGCAAAATTTCACCAACCAGAAGAGCAAAAATTGCCAGCAAAGGATGTGAAACACAGGTGCAAAATCCAGTAAAATACCATTTATTGGTAAGTGCTTTCATCAGGTTTAAAATCACCAAACTTCTTCAGACCCTCAGGGTCTGAAGAATTTTGTTGATTTTAAACCTGATGAAAGCACTTACCAATAAACGGTATCTTACTAGATTCTGCACCTGTGGTTCTCATCCTTTGCAATTATGTCACCTTGCTAGGGCAGGACATCTGGAGGACACTGCACATACATGGTGGGCTAAGGACCAAAATTAGTGACACTTTCTTCATATTGCTCTAACACACATACATCATTTGATAGTGCAGTAGCCTTTGCGTTCACAGACATACCCTGGAGGATGTCTGATGCTTATAAGGCAGGCAGATAGGATAAAGGCTAGGGATGTGTTAGTAAGAGTAGGAACTGTTAATGTTGTGAGTATAACTGGTATGTGGATAGAGCTAGCTGATATGCTGGACAGAGGAAAGGTGGATATATTGTGTGTGCCAGAGACCAGATGGAAGGGGTGTACAGCTGTCTGTATCGGAGTCAGGTACAAATAGTTCTATCATGGTGCGTATGGGAGGGGAACTAGTGTAGGGGTTAACTTGAAGGAAAATTATGCCAAGAGACTTTGTGGAGGTGATAAAAGTGTTGGGTAGTGATGTTTAGGAGGCTGGGAATTGATGGTGTAGTGATGACAGTTGTTAGTGCATATGCTCCGCAAATTGGGTGTGTGATGAATGAGACAGACGTACTTTGGTGTGGTTGCATGAAGTGATGATGAGTGTACCCAAGGGTGTGAGAGTGGTGATTAGAGCAGATTTCAATGGCCATGTTGGTGAAGGGGACAGAGGGGATTCAGAAATGATGGGTAGATATGGTTTTAAGCAAAGGAATGGAGAAGGAGAGATGGTGGTGGAGTTCGCAACAGGGGTTGGAAATGGCTGTGGTGAATACTTGGTTTTATAAGACTCAGGGGCATAGGGTGACATGCAAGAGTGGAGGAAGATGCACACAGGTTGATTATCTCCTGTGCAGGTGGGCCTGTTTGAAGGGGATTGGTAACTGTAAAGTGGTGACAGGGTAAAGTGTAGTTAGGCAGCATGGAATGTTGGCCTGTGGGATGATGATGATGATCAAGAACAGGGGTAGGAGTCTGATGGCAGCACCACTGATCAAATGGTGGATACTGAGAAAGGGTGATTGTGAGGTTGAGTTCAGGGAACAGTTAAGACAAGCAGTGGGTGGCAGTGAAGACTTAGCAAATATCTGGGTAACTACATCCGAGTTAGTAAGGGTGATGTGTAGAACGGGACCTGGTGTGACATCTGCACAGAGGAAGGAGGACAAGAAGACCTGGTGGTGGCATGAGGAAGTACAGGGGAGTATACAGAAAAAGATGTTTGCAAAGGTGAAATGGGATTGTCAGACAGATGAAGAAAATAGATAGGTGTATAGGGAGATGGGGTGCATGCCAAAAAGAGAGAGTGCTGGCAAAGGCTGAGGATGGGGCATCTGAAAGGTTGTATGAAAGGTTGGACACCAAGGATGGAGAATAGGACCTGTACCAATTGGCTGGACAGAGGCACATAGCTAGGAAGGATGTGCAGCAAATAAGGCTGATAAAGGATAATGGTGGAAGTGTACTCACAAGTGAGGAGAGTGTATTGATCAGGTGAAACTATGATGGGCTGTTGAATGAAGAGAATAAGAGAGAGAAATGGATGATGTGGGTATGGTGAATCAGGATGTGCAACAGATTATCAAGGGGGAAGTAAGGACTGTACCAACTGAGTAGAGTGGAGGAGAGGTGTTGACTACAACTCTTAGCTGAGATATATAAGTATCCTGTTTTTTTTGATTATTTATACTGATTATTGGTTTCCTCCGGGTGCTCCGGTTTCCTCCCACATCCCAAAGACATGCTGTAGGTGGATTGGACACTCTAAATTGGCCCTAGGTGTGAGTGCGTGTGTGTGCCTTCTGTGGAAGGTTGGGTGCCGGGCTAGCAACTCGACACCGTAAAACTCTACTGCCAATCATGAGCGGACATGTGATCTGCTGTGGTGACCCCTAACCAGGAAAAGCCGAAAGAAGAAGAAGATTGTTTTTAGCAATTTATATATAGCACTTTTTATTGCCTGCTTCATAGTTTTTGAGTGTTTTGTATTGCTATTAACTAATCTGCATGGGGTAACTGATTTGTTTGCAGTTAAAAGCATTCTGTAGAGTCTCATTGCTCCTTTATATGTTTAAAAACTTCCATTTTGTGGCTTTCTGTGGTGCTTACTGTCTGTAGGCTAATAGCTTTAGTATACTTGGTGGCTTTGCAGTCGCCGCCCCTACTGTAAATCTGATCTGGGACACTCCTCCCAGTCTAGTGTCATTAGTTCATTCTACCTAATACAGAGAGAATATTTGATACGGCCTTCTGTTTCTCCTTTTTCCCTTTCAAAAAAAAAATTGCCTGAATCTCCTTGTGTCCTGACTGTGCTTCTCAAACATTTTGGAAATATAGAGTATATTTTAGAGCATTTATTATAACTGTAATTGCCTTAATATTGCTACAACTCAAGTGCTGTAGGTTGCACTGCATCTGAAGTATTTGTGTGTTTTAGCTGCTTTTCTGTATATATAGACTTCTCTGTATATGTAGACTAGCTACTTATTCTGGTGTGTTACTGCCTCTTAAATCATTTTTCAGTTGTGCACTTGCCTTGCTTCATTTAATAAGTGTTAAATTGCTAATTTTGTAGAGTTTTAATTGCATTTACTGTTTAGGACTACACACCCAAGTGTGTAAGCCTTTTATGTGTTTATTTACTGTATTATTGCATTGTTTAGCCTTTTTCAACAAAAAAAATACTATCTTGTTTGCTCGTTTCCCACCTTTTCCTGCCAGTCCATATCCCAGGCTTTGCTTGTCTCAGGACTTTATTTTCTGTGCTCAGAGCTATCCAGACCTTGCTGTGGTAGAGGGAAGTCCTACTTCTTACCAGTGGGACTGGTGAGCATTGTACTGCCTATCTAACACTAGAGGAGTGGTTTCCAGCTCTGAAATTGTAATTTTATTAGCCTCTTTGGGCTGATTTCTATCCCTTTCAACTTTCTGGCTTAAAAACGCATGTGTTTGCACATTTTTCACATCATGCAGCACTGCGAGGCTACAGTTAATCTATTCCACATGCCAGAAATTCTGCTCTTCAAATTTTCCCTTAGAACTAGCTAGTTTCTCAGTAGTAGCACTAAAATCTGAACCCCTGTGACTAGCACTTTCTCTAGAACCTGCTGGATAGCACTAGGAAGCCTGAAACTGATACAAGCACTCAGTTCTCTTTGTCAATAAGGAGAAATTATTCATAGACACTAAACAGTCTAGAATTGCAAAGTACCTTGCAAAGGTAAGGGAAAACAGCACTTAAACTTTACAAAAAAGCACCTAAACAGGCATGTCCATGGGTCAGCTTCCGGTGATTTCTCCTGTCCACCTGGTGAATCTGGGCATACTGGGGCAATGTGGCAACTGCCTCATGTATACAGACAATCCTCTCCTCCTAACACCCAACACTACTACCTGCAAGAGATACACTTACATAGCCAAACTGGAAGCAAAGCTCTCTCCGGCCAAAATTGTGCTAGACAGTCAAGAGGAGAAGATTAACAGCTGCATTACACCTCAAGCAACTCATAGCCTTTCAAAATCCACACCATCAACACCCACACATAGCAACACTAAACCCACATGTGCGGAGGCCCTTAACATTAACCTGCCCAAGCAACAAGGACCTCCGAAGCCGAAACGCAAACAAATACCAGTCACAACCAAAGTGACACATAGCTCACAACACCAGTGTGCCACCCAACAACAGCACCTAAGGCAAGACAATGTACCCAACACTTTAGTCATAGGTGACTCTATAGTCAGGCACACTGATGTCCCACTCACTAGGCTGAACAAGTAGAAAATTACAGTCAACTGCCTGTCGGGTGCCAGGATCTGCCACATAATGCATGCACTAAAGTCACTCCAAAGAAGTACAAAGACAACTCTGTCATTGTCCATGCTGGAGTGAATGACTTGAGACGTACCTCCCTGTACTACATGAAAAGAGACATGGAAGAGCTCTTGGATCATGTGACCCAGGCAGGTATGACCCTAGCCCTGAGTAGCATCCTGCCTTCGCCTAGAATGATACCACAGTATAAGGACAAAATGATTGACTTCAACAACTGGCTAAGCTTCTGGTGTCATTCAAAGGGGATCCAGTCTTTGTCTGCCTGGGAAGACATGATCGACAAACCACAATGCTTTGCCAGAGATGGTCTGCTCCTGCCACCCCTGGGATTCAGGTTACTGGCTAAAGCTCTTGCCACCCCTATAGTGCCTTCTTAAGGCAAGGTTCAAAGGATAAAACCACCACCTTAACAGATACAAGCATGCAAAATCTGAAGGTAATGCTACTCAATGCTAGAAGTCTAAACCTCAAAATGCACTTTCTCAAGGCACTCCTAAAAATGGAGAACATTGATATCTGTGCAGTAACTGAGTCCTGGTTCAAGGTTCGAGAGAGTACCCCTGCAATACCGGGCTACAATTCTTACCACACTTTTCGGCCACAAAACCAAGACTGAAACACTAAAGATGGAGGAGTGTCCATATTCACCAAGGATATTCACACCTCCAGGCTAGTTGCCCAACACAATGCATCTGAAATTCTCCAGGGGCAACTAACACTAGGTAAGACTGCAATCCAAATTGTAGCTTGCTACAGATCCCCCACCATGCCCAAAGATTCTCACTACACCTTCCTAAACATACTAGAAAATATTAAGATACAACCAAACACCCTAATACTGGGTGATTTCAACTACCCTGCCATTAATTGGGAAAACTACTCAGATACCAATTCCTTTTCCCAACAGTTCTTGGAATTCATAAATTCCAACACCCTGGATCAACTAATCCATTGTCCCACCAGGGGCTCCAATATTCTAGACTTGGTCATCAGCAACATGGGAGATACATGCACCACACCAGTGGTCACCCCCTCATTGGTCAGGTCTGACCATAAGCAAATCACCCTTGACATCCCACATCCCACCCCCCCCCCCCCAGTAAGGAAAGCTCCTTAAAAACATCTCCAAAGCCAACTTCATGCTACTGAAGTCAGAAGTGACAAACTTCACAACACCCACGTAGATGGGATCTGGAAGTTCAACTGCAGAATCCTACACTAAGGCACTGTACTAGCACATCCACTTGTGCATGAATCCTGCCATCCCAAATAGAACCAAGATGCTCTTCTCCAAAAAAAGGAAGCCAATCTGATGGTCCCCTGCTACAAACAAACTATACAACAGAAGGAAGAAACTGTTGTAGAAAAGAGGAAAATCCCAGGATGCAAAAAACTCCCTCACCAGCCTCAGTAAGAAGCTGAGATCCCTCGTAAAATCCTCAAAAGCTAGTTACGAAAATAAAATTGCCAAAGATTCCAAAGACAACCACAAGGCATTCTGTAGTTATGTCAAGAATCTAAATGGCAATGCTCAGACCTGCTCTGAGCTACAACAGAATGGCATTAAAAATACTGATCCCAAGGATATTGCCAATATCCTGGCAGATTGATTTAGTGCCAACTTCTCTCCCCTCTCATCCCCTAAAGGGCCCATCTTAATACCAAAAGATTGCCAAATTCTGATAATCATGGTCACACAGGTAGAAACCGCACTCTCCAAAGCTAAGAATACAGCATCCATGGGACCAGATAATATCCCAGGCTATGTACTACATGAACTACAAAATGAAGTGGCACCTCACCTAAGTGTCATGTTTAATCATAGCCTCACCACAGGCTTCGTGCCCACTGAGTGGTGCTCAGGTACAGTGATCCCGCTCCACAAGAGTAGATCCACCTTAGATCCCAGGAACTACCGTCCCATCAGTCTGACAAGCCTGATCTGCAAGGACATGGAACGCATTATCATGGAACTTATAAACAAAGACAGTGGCAACCTTCAAACACTGGATCCCACCCAGTTTGGGTTTGTGAAGGGCCGATCTTGTCTCCTTAATCTGATTGATTTCTTTGAATCAGTCTCCAGAGCTGTGGACAAGGGTAAGGCGGTCCACACAGCCTATCTGGACCTCACCAAGGCCTTTGACACCATCCCCCACTCTGGAATCATTGATAAACTTACTAAGCTGGGCATAAATCCTTATGTCACTCGATGGGTTGCCATCTGGCTTACTGACAGAACCCTGACTGTAAAAGTAGCCGACTCAAAATCCAGCTCCAGACAAGTGACAAATGGAATACCTCAGGGTTCAGTCTTGGGACTACTCTTGTTTGGCATCTACTTCTCTAAAGTACAGGCAAACACTAAGGGACTCTGGCTGACAAAGTCCGCAGATGACTGTAAACTGGGAGCCATTATTGAATCCTCAAATGATGTGGCTATTCTACAAAAGGACTTTACAGAAACAGATGCCTGGTGCCAGAGCCATGGGCTCAAGCTTAATGCCAAGAAATGTATAGTTATCGCCTTTGGAAAAAACATGTACCCATGAATTACCACATAGGTGGCAGGACACTAAACATCGAAAGTGTGATGAGAGACTTAGGAACACAGGTGGACAGTGGTCTCACTTTCGATAACCACATTACCACAACAGTCAGGAAATCCTTCTATGTGGCACACCTCATCACTAAGGGCTTTTCATCCAGAAAAAAGGAGGTCATTGTCCCACTGTACTCATCCGTCATTAGACCCATTATAGAGTATAATGCCCCATTTGGTATGTACCTCACAAGACATCTGCAACAGCTGGAAAGGCCACAGAAATACCTCACTAAAAGAATCACAGGCCTAAAGCAGATTGCATATGTTGACCATCTAAAAAAACTCCAGCTATACTCTGTGGCATATTGTCTACTCAGAGGATATCTCTGCTTAACATACAAGGCCATGTCAAACCCTAAGCTGTTGAACATGCTCCACTTAAAGAATTCCCAATCCCTCAGAGCCACACACTCCAGGGATCTAAACCTTGTCATCACAATAAACAAAACATGCTGGAGGGATAGGTTCCTAACCCAGAGACTGCCCATGCTCTGGAAAGACTGCCCATACATGTCAAGCAGAGTGCCTCATTGGCCATCTTCAAAAGGAACCTTGATGATTGGATGGGAGATAGGAAATTCACCCTGGGGATCATGTCAGTCACCCTGCTAGACAGGGGTCCAGAGAAGTAAATATTGTGGGAAGAAATATCCAGGGAATTGTTATGGCTAGGCTTGCATAGGCCCTAGGGCCAATAGCCTAGTACCAACCCATGAACCTATGAACCTATGATAGCTATGAAGAGATTTAAGAATGGAAAGGCTGTTGGTCCAGATGACATACTTGTGGAAGCATGGATGTGTTTAGGACAAGTGACAGTGGTCTTGCTAACCGGATTGTTTACTGTAATCTTGGAAAGTGAGATGATGTGTGAGGAGTGGATAAAATGTGTTTGTTACTAATTATGACAATAAGGGTGGTGTGCAGAGCTGTAGTAATTACATTCATCAGTCACAGCATGAAGTAATGGTAAAGGGTGCTGGAAGCTAGGTTAAGAAAGGAGGTGAGAATTACTGATCAGCAGTATGGTTTCATGCCAGGAAAGAGCAGTACAGATGTGATGTTCGCTCTGAGATTGTTGATGGTGGCATACAGAGAAAGTCAGAAGTAGCCATGTTGTGTCTTTGTGAACTGAGAGACAGCATATGACAGGATGTTTAGAGGGGAGCTGTGGTATTGTATGAGAAGGTCAGGAGTGGCAGAGGAATCCATAAGTATGCTATAGGATATGTACAAGGCTAGTGTGACAGCGATGTTCTGCATTGGGAGTGGCAGGTGCATTTAAGGTGGAGGTGGGAGGACATCAGGGATTAGCTATGAGCCCTTTCTTATTTGCAGTGGCGATGGACAGGTTAACAGACATGATCACACAGGAGTCCCCGCAGACTGTGTTGTTTGCGGATGACATTCTGGTCTGTAGCAAGAGTAGAGAACAGGTTGAGGAGACCCTGGAGAGGTGGAGGTATGGTCTAGAGAGGGGAGGAATGCTTCTCAGCAGGACTAAGACATAACATATGTGTGTGAATGGGAGGGAGGATAGAGGAATGGTTAGGATGCAGGGAGTGCAGTTTGCAAAAGAGGATAGGTGTAAATACTTGGTAACAACAGTTCAGAATAATGGCGAGTGTGGGGGAGAGGTGAAGATGAGAGTACAGGCAGGATGTGGGTGGTGGAGAAGATTGTCAGGACTGATTTGTGACAGACAAGTACCATTAAGCGTGATAGGGAATGTCTACAAGAGGGAAGTGACACCAGCTATGTTATATGGGTTGGAGACATTGGCATTGAAAAAAGGCATGAGTCAGAGCTGGATGTAGCTGAGTAAATGATGTTAAGATTTACACTGGGTGTGATGAGGGTAGACAGGATTAGTAATATTTATGTTAAGGGGTCAGCCCAGGTTGGACAGCTTGGGGACAAAGCCAGAGTCTGGCAGAATTATGTTGGTTTGGACATGTGATGAAGAGGTATGCTGAGCATATTTTGGAAAGGATGAGGCTGCCAAGTAAGAGGAAAAGTGGAAGGCCTGAGATAAGGTATATGTATATGGGGATACCTGACATGCAGGTGGTTGGTGTGACAGAGCAAGATGCAGTGGACTGGAAGACATGGAGACAGATGATCTGCTGTGGCGACTAGTAACGGTTACAGCCAAAAGAAAGAGAAGATGATATTGTAATGTCATTATTCACAGGTTTACAATTATTTGCCAGACATAATACAACTTTTGAAAACATAGCTACAAATATGAGGCACACATATGGTCAATGTGCATAACACTGGACAGTTGAATGGTATGAGCTCAGTATATCACATGCAGTTCAACACACACAGCTGTGACAGTATTTCAGTATGCAAATATCCTGTATAGGTCCACCACATGTTGAGACAAACATGTATATCATATTTATATTGACAATTAACATATGGATAAATGTGACATCCCAGTAGCTGGCCTAGCAGTGTCACAGTCAGTATTGTGCAACACACACTCCAGTAGTGGTCATATGTTAGTCATCCTTTCCTAGGGTGACTCAGGACCCTAAGCTGTGTTCTATGTCACTGCAGACAGACACAGATGCTATGGACCTAGGTTCTGGTCAGCAATATATAAGAACAGCATGTGTTAGTGAGACATAATATTGTTTGAACTTCCTATTTTCCACGTTTGCATACCCCCTACTACATTCCATTACATGCTTAATTAGTCGACATACCTGTGTTTTTTTTTTTTTCGGTTCAGTTGGTATAATCCATAAGTTTCAGTGTGTGTGTGTGTGTGTGTGTGTGTGTGTGTGTGTGTGTGTGTGTGTGTGTGTGTGTGTGTGTGTGGGTGGGTGTGTGTGCATGTGCATGTGTGTGCGTGTGTGTGCGTGTGTGTGTCTGTCTGTCTGTTTGTCTCTCTCTCTCTCTCTGAGACAGATGTGGGTTATACATCTGTTTTGTATAGGCAACAGCTTGCCTTTTGTGGGTAATGCTCATGAGCAGCTGATAGTCTGTGCACCAATTGGAGTCCCCGACTTGCTAATTGCATGTAAAACAGCTGTGGTATCATTCCCATACAAAACAGCATGGAGACACACTCCCACAACCGAGTACTTCATGTGGGGGTTGCCCCTTTTCCTTGCCTGTGAGGAGAACGTCATGGAGGTGTGTGACAAATAGCATCACAGAGAGTAGTGGGAAATATCTCTTACAACAAACTCTGTGGAGACAGCCCAACAAACTTGGGGAGAATGTTCCAGACATAGGGACAGAATGTAAGCTACTACATGATAGAGCAAAATCCCAAAAAGGGAAGGTGTCTCTGGTCAGTACTAGCAAGAAACTACGATCCCTCATAAAATCATCTAAGGCCAGCTTCGAAAGAAAAATTGCACAAGCCACTAAAGATAATCACAAGGCCTTCTTTAGTTATATCAGAAACCTGGGAGGCAACTCCCAGATATGCTCTGAGCTAGTGCAAAATGACAAAAAATACACTGAACCCACAGAAATCCTGGCAGAAAGGTTCAATGCAAACTCCCCCCTCCCTCCCCCAAAAGAGCAAATGTCTATCCCAACAGAGTGTAGCCTTCCTGAAATCACAGATGCACAGGTGAGAGCTGCCCTCTCCAAAGCAAAAAACACAGCATCAATGGGACCAGACGGAGTCCCGGGCTGCGTCTTACACAAGCTCCAAGAAGAACTAAACCCTCATATAAAGTCACTGTTCAATCTCAGTCTTACTACAGGATATGTACCCAAGGAATGGCGTACAGCAACAGTGGTCCCACTCCACAAAGGTGGTGCCACAACAAACCCCAGAAACTATTGGCCTATAAGCCTGACTAGCCTGGTCTGCAAAGCTATGGAGCATATCATCATGGAAATCATCAACAAAGACATTGGGAACCTCCAGACACTGGATCCTACCCAATTCGGCTTTGTTCAGGGCAGATCTTGCCTCTTGAACCTAGTCAACTTCTTTGAAACAGTTACCAAAGTCATAGATGAAGGGAAGGTAGTCCATACACCCTACCTGGACCTTGCAAAAGCATTCAACACAATACCCCACTCTGCCATCATAAATAAGCTCACCAGCTTAAATATCAACCCCTATGTCACAAGATGGGTTGCAAACTGGCTCAGGGATAGAACCCACATGGTCAGAATAGCAGGTGCCATGTCAGACTCTAAACCAGTTACAAGTGGCGTCCCACAAGGCTCAGTCCTGGGACCTCTCTTGTTTGGCATATATTTCTCCGAGGTACAGGCTAACACGGGTGGACTATGGCTGACCAAGTTCGCAGATGACTACAAACTGGGTGCCATAATTGACTCTCCAGCTGACACAAGCATCCTCCAAAAGGGTCTCACAGAGACGGATAACTGGTGCCAGAGCCATGGCCTAAAGCTAAATGCCAAAAAGTGCATAGTCATCCCCTTTGGGAAAAACAAAGTGCCCACAAATTACCACATAGTTGGTAATCCATTAAGTACGGAAGAAGTAAATAGGGACTTGTGGACCCAAGTAGATACCAATCTCTCCTTTGACAATCACGTTGCCAAAGTGGTTAGAAAGACCTTCTATATAGCCCACCTTATCATGAAAGGGTTCACATCTAGATCAAGAGAGGTCATTGTGCCCCTCTACTCATCAATTATCAGGCCCATAATTGAATACAATGCCCCATTTGGGATGTACCTTACCTGACACCTGAAGCAACTGGAAAGACCCCAAAAGTACCTCACTAAGAGGATCAAGGGGCTCAAACAGATGCCCTATGCGGTTCAGCTAAAGAAACTCCAGCTCTACTCAGTTGCATACTGCCTACTCAGAGGCGATCTGTGTCTGACATATAAAGCCATGTCCAACCCAGAATTAATGGGCATGCTTCACCTCAGGAAATTAAAATCCCTTAGAGCTACATGCTCCAGGGACTTGAACCTCAGCACAGAAACAAATAGGTCATGCTGGAGAGACAGATTCATATCCCAGAGGCTCCCCTCACTCTGGAACAAAATCCCAATCCATGTCAGGCAGAGCCCCTCACTGACCCTCTTCAAGAGAAATCTTGACGAGTAGATGGGAGATTGTAAGTTTGCCCCTGGGATCTCTTCTGTGTCCCTGCTTGACAGAGGTACAGTAAACTAACCTTAAAAGGACTACCTTCTTTGACCTACTATACAGAGGCACAGTCAACTAATCTAAAAGGGTGTTGAAAGCCAAACACAATCTGGCTAGGCTTATAAATGCCCTAGAGCAGATAGCCTAGTATCAACATATGAACCTATGAACCTATGAACATATGAAGTATTGCTGTTATACAGCTGAAGTAATGTTAGTTTGACATGGTCTGTGTGGATATGGCTGCTCTATGTGAATTTAAGTCTGATAGTGTTATGTGGTTGACATAACTCCAACTGTAGGGCTATCCGCAGACTGGCCAGAGTTTAGACTCTTATATTTGGTGTGTCACTCACACATTCTTTTTGGCCTTGGAAATTCAGTAGCATACTCTAAGGATTGCAGTTAATCAGTGGCAACATCCATGTGTGTTTCTGACTTCATATCCCTCAGAACAGATATGTTACAACAACCCTGTTACACCAGCAACTTTCTCAGTTTATAACAGCAATATATCAACAATGCCCTTTATTTGGGCCTCTGTCACCCCCCCCCCCCAAGTATGTCAGGATTTGTCTAGATGTCATGCTGTAAGAAGTAGACAGGTATAGTATATCATTATATAGTGACTTAATTCCTGATATCATTCCAGTGATGTATCAGCCTGCCAGACATGTTATGTGTAGGAGGCCTTATATATGAGGACAAAGCCTGGACATTCTGTGGGACTCTATATAGTTGAGAGGACTGTGTATTTGTGACAAATGTTGACAGACTATCAGGATTGCGTAGCAGTGTATTGTGAATGTGTTATTTGGACTGTGTAGGGAGAGGGATAGATGTAAGTGTTATGGGTCCTTTTCTATCTGACTTTGCATGCTGCTCCAGTTTCTGGTGCTCTATCAGCTGTATATGTTTGTAGGGGCAGACTGACACATGTCCCATACCATAGTCAGGCATCAGACTACACAGTGAATTATGCCAGTATATGTAGAGATAGTGTGTGAGTGGCAGACATGCTGATTATTTTGTTCACACAGTCCATATACTCTACTGTTTATGTGGCTTTCCAGTATGCCACTTTGAACTTGGTGAGATTAGTTATGGATATGCACTTTCACACTGGTGTCTGTTTGTCAGTGCTGTTACATCCCCATAGTGCCTGATATATTTGCAATTACATGTGTATTCCCCCATAGCAAAACTGGTTTAGTGTTGTGTCAGTCTGCCTGTAGTTTAGACAGTGCTTGGTGACATGCCTAGCAGCTCATTGTAGTTTCTCTACTGTGATGTTATATCCAGATATTTATCAGATGATCTGTTGACTGACCCTATATGTGTTGTGTATTTCTGACACATCAGTGGGATGATGTGAATATTTATGTCAGTAACTAGTGGGGAGTAATTTGGTTTTGGACTTGGGCTATTCCAGTCAATATATGTTGCAACAGACAGGAGGGTGTTACTGCATCAACTATGTCACCTTATCTACTTCAGTGTTTGGGATATGTTCCCAGTTTCAAGACTTCACCCCCCACCCCGCCTTTGTCAGACTTGGTCCAGATTTGTTGCACTAAAGAGTTCTGAACATACCTCTCAACTGGCCAGATTGTTTCAGTCTGTCCAGGTTTATTGCTCATAATTGTGGTTTGTTCCACAGAATCATTATTTTCATTTCTGTGGTAAATCACTGTGATGATGTGAGGATTTCTGTCAGTAAATGATGACACACATTTTAGTTTCAGAACTCACATCCTTCTGAACATGTATGCTGATGCAAACCCTGTTACTGTAGCAATATTCTGCATTTATAACTGCAGTACGTACATTATATCCCTGGTCTTGGCTCATTGTCCCCTAATTTTGACAGTCTTTGTCAAGAATTCTTGTACTAAGAGGTGGAGAGGTATGGTGCTGGATATTACCCAACTACATTTTATGAGTATATATATATATATATATATATATATATATATATATATATATATATATATATATATATATATATATTCCAGTTTTGATATCTACACATATATTTATATAACAATATATATTTATATATTCTATATGTATGTGTTTTATATGTATTGC
Organism: Protopterus annectens; assembly: GCF_019279795.1. Classification (NCBI taxonomy): domain Eukaryota; kingdom Metazoa; phylum Chordata; order Ceratodontiformes; family Protopteridae; genus Protopterus; species Protopterus annectens. Next base: position 678,845,925 of record NC_056726.1, on the reverse strand, counting down.
TCCATATATCTGATGTATATACATTTTCATATTTATCTATTACTATACATATCTATATGTGTATATTTATATATACTAAACATGACTGATTCCACAGTGTTCGTTCCCTACATTCCATTACATGCTTAATTGTTTGACATACCTGTGTTTCTTTTTGGTTCAGTTGGTATACTTCATCAGTTTCAGTGTGTGTGTGTGTGTGTGTGTGTGTGTGTGTGTGTGTGTGTGTGTGTGTGTGTGTGTGTGTGTGTGTGTGTGTGTGTGTGTGTGTGTGTGTGTGTGTGTGTGTGTGTGTGTGTGTGTGTGTGTGTGTGTGCGTGTGTGCGTGCGTGTGTGCATGTGTGCATGTGTGTGTGTGTGTGTGTGTGTGTGTGTGTGTGTGTGTGTGTGTGTGTGTGTGTGTCTGTCTGTCTCTCTCTTTGAGAAAGATGTGGGATATACATCTGTTTTGTATAGGCAGCAGCTTGCCTTTTGTACGTAATGCTCATGAGCAGCTGATGGCCTGTGCACCAGTTGGAGTCCCTGACTTGCTAATTGCATGTAAAACAGCTGTGGTATAATTCCCATACACAACAGCATGGAAACACACTCCTACAACTGAGTACTTCATGGGGCTGTTGCCCCTTTTCCTTGCCTGTGAGGAGAACTTCATGGAGGTGTGTGACAAACAGCATCACAGAGAGTAGTGGGAAATACCTTTTACAACAAATACTGTGGAGACAGCCCAACAAACTTGGGGAGAATGTTCCAGACATAGGGACAGAATGTAAGTATTGCTGTTATACAGCTGAAGTAATGCTAGTATGACAGGGTTTGTGTGGATATGGCTGCTCTTCGTGAATTTAATTCTGATAGTGTTATGTGGTTGACATAACTCTCAACTGTAGGGCTATCTGCAGACTGGCCAGAGTTTGGACTCTTATATTTGGTGTGTTACTCACACATTTTTTTGGCCTTGGAAATTCAGTAGCATACTCTGAGGATTGCAGTCAATAAATGGCAACATCTATTTGTGTTTCTGACTTCATATCCCTCAGAACAGATATGGTACAACAACCCTGTTACACCAGCAACTTTCTCAGTTTATAACAGCAATATGTCAATAATGCCTTTTGTTTGGGCCTCTGCCCCCCCCCAAGTATGTCAGGCTTTGTCCAGATGTCATATTGTAAGAGTTAGACAGGTATAGTATATCATTATATAGTGACTTCATTCCTGATATCATCCCAGTGATGTATCAGCCTGCCAGACATGTTATGTGTAGAAGGCCTTATATATGAGGACAAAGCCTGTACATTCTGTGGGACTCTATATAGTTGAGAGGACTGTGTATTTGTGGCAATTGTTGACAGACTATCAGGATTGTGTTGCACTGTATTGTGAATGTGTTATTTGGCCTGTGTAGGGAGAAGGATAGATGTGTTATGGGTCCTTTTCTATCTGACTTTGCATGCTGCTCCAGTTTCTGGTGCTCTATCATCTGTATATGTTTGTAGGGGCAGACTGACTCATATCCCATACCATAGTCAGGCATTAGACTACACTGTGAATTATGCCAGTATATGTAGAGATAGTGTGTGAGTGGCAAACATTCTGATGATTTTGTTTACACAGTACATTTACTCTACTGTTCATGTGGCTTACCAGTATGTCACTTTGAACTTGGTGAGATTGGTTGTGGGTATTCACTTTCACACTGGTGTCTGTTTGTCAGTGCTGTTACATCCCTGTAGTGCCTGATATATTTGCAATTACATGTGTATTCCCCCATAGCAAAATTGGTTTAGTGTTGTGTCAGTCTGCCTGTAGTTTAGACAGTGCTTGGTGACATGCCTAGCAGCTCAATGTAGTTTCTCGACTGTGATGTTATGTCCAGATATTTATCAGATGTACTGTTGCCTGGCCCCCATATGTGTTCTGTATTTCTGGCACATCAGTTGGATGTTATGAATATTTATGTCAGTAGCTAGTGGGGATTAATTTAGTGATGGACTTGGGCTATTCCAGTCAATATATGCTACAACAGACAGGAGGGTGTTACTGCATCAACTGTGCCACCTTATCTACACCAGTATTTGGGATATGTTCCCAGTTTCATGATTTCACCCCCCACCTTTGTTAGACTTGGTCCAGATTTGTTGCACTAAGGGGTTCTGGGCATACCTCTCAACTGGCCAGATTGTTTCAGACTTTCCAGGTTTATTGCTCATAATTCTGGTCTGTTCCACAGAATCCTTATTTTAATTTCTGTGGTAAATCACTGTGATGATGTGAGGATTTCTATCAGTAAATGATGACATACATTTCAGTTTCAGAACTCACATCCTTCTGAACATGTATGCTGACACAAACCCTGTTACTGTAACAACATTCTACATTTATAACTGCAGTACATACATTATGTTCCTGGTCTTGGCCCATTGTCCCCAGTTTTGACAGCCTTTGTCCAGAATTCTTGCACTAATAGGTGGAGAGGTATGGTGCTGGTTATGACCCAACTAGATTTTATGAGAATATATATATATATATATATATATATATATATATATATATATATATATATATATATATATATTCCATTTTTGATATCTACACATATATTTATATGACAATATATATTTATATATTCTATATGTATGTGTTTTATATGTATTCCTCCATATATCTGATGTATATACATTTTCATATTTATCTATTACCATACATATCTACATGTGTGTATTTATATATACTAAACATGACTGGTTCCACAGTATTGGTTCCCTACTATTCTATACTCGTACTGATTGATATATTTGCAAAAGCAGAATTCGTTATTACAGTTCAGATGGTGTAGTGGTACATTGCTCTGACTACGGTGTACAGAATCCTGGGTTCAAGAGCTGGCTGGGCTGATTATTTTGTTGCTGAGCAGAACAGTGGCTGATGGAGACAGGGTGATTAAGGCAGTTTCAATTAGTTGTAAGTGGGTTTGCATGGGCTTGTGCAATGGTAAGTGATGCCAACACATGGTTAAACAGGAAACTGCATAGGCATCACTTAGCATCTCAGAAAGCCACTTACTGCTGTTTACTGCTGCGTACTGTCACTTACTCCCGCCTACCCCCATGCTAATTTATTTAAAAGAAAAGAAAAAAGGAGTAATAGGAATGTGGTGAAAAAAGGTCACGCAGAGGGAAAAACAATATGAAAAATAGCTAGGGATGTGCAGGATGGGATTAGGGAAGGTCTATAGCTGTCCATTTCTTCTACAGCAATGGCTGTGCACTTCTACAAAATTTGGAGGTAAATTTGGACATTCAAACCCCTGAGAGAGGGGTGAGGACAACAGTAATGTGTTGTCAAGCCATTTGGACCGGATTACATGTGTCCAGTGGACATGTGTGCAGAATGGACAGCTATGTATGGCGCATATTTTTTTCTTGGGAACAGATTGCCCTTTTTTTGAGGTGCAAGTGTGATGTTGGGGAAGGATAGCAGGTATATTTTAGGAGGTAAGTCGGGTAGGAAGACAGACAAGACAGACAAGACAGCAGATAGGGGCAGTATATGACACATGTGGGGGTAAACACCTTGGATGGGGAGGTTGGTTGTGAATCAGATGCCCATGAGCCCCCAAATGGATACAGTGGGACTGTGGTCCCTACCAATGGGCAGTCACCACTGTACCTTCACAACCCCAAAAGGTGGCTGTGCTGGGGGCTGAGCAGGAAGGGCAGGCTAACGCTCACAGTGCACCACTCAACCCTCAAGCTTGCATAGCTGATCTCCAAACTGCTTTTGGATCTCGCTATGCACTAAACCCCGGACCACTGTACCTTCACAACCCCAAAAGGTGGCTGTGCTGGGGGCTGAGCAGGAAGGGCAGGCTAACGCTCACAGTGCACCACTCAACCCTCAAGCTTGCATAGCTGATCTCCAAACTGCTTTTGGATCTCGCTATGCACTAAACCCCGGACCTGACTATGGGTGACATTGTCCTGTCTGCTCCCGGGGGGGGCCTCATCCCCTGAGAAGATTCCACCCAAAGGTGGTGCAGGACCAGCGGATGAGGAGGTCCCAGTTTGGGTTTCAGACATGCTGGGGCTTGGAGCCATGGCCAGATGAGGCAGGAACAGATGGATTTGCTGGGATTGGCCTTCCCAGACATGCTATGATATTGAGGTTTTACAACATATGTTGGTTACTCCTTAATGACATATTCTATGATTAGTTATATCGGCATGCATGGGTGTTCCAACTGACCCCTTAAAATAGATTTGAAACAGTTGCATAGCAAACAGAACACATGCATATAAGGAACCACCATGGACATTATAACAGCATGCAGGTTACATTGATAGCAAAAGGCCACCAATGATAGTATTTGAAAAGGGAACATTAATAATCAAACATTTAAATAGTTGTAGAATAATAGAACCCATGTCCCAACAGTAGGTTTGGTGAAAAACATACCCGTTGATATATGTGTATAGATTATTGGTGCAGATAAGGTGGGGGTAGAGAGAGAGAGATGTCAACTAACAACTGTATAGCCTTCAATTGCTCAAGCTGTGGTGGTGGTGCTGCGGTAGTGTTGTCGCCTCACAGCAAGACGTTGTGCCATTCTATTCTCAGCTAGAGCGTATTTTGTGTGGAGACATGCATGAATGGGCGTACCTTCGTTGAAGGTTGTGCATCAGGGCTGGCAAACCTGGCACGTAAAAAATCTACTGCCAATCATTAGCGGACCGGCATTCCGCTGTGGCAACGCCTAACCTGGAAATGCTGAAAGACACAAACAAATAGGCTTCAATTGCTCACAACAGTAATGATCATTACTCTACTCCTTGCTCTACATGTATGACCTCACTTTACATCTACCTATGGCCTTGTGTTGGGCAGTGGTATGTTTGTACACAGTGTAATAATGCCTTTCTAAGGCTGATATGAACATTCCCTTATCTGGCAGACCTGTGGAGGTAATGTCTGTTAATACTACCTGACTGTTTTTATCCAAACTCACTTAGTCAATTTTACTTATGTACACTCATACTGTGTGTGTGTGTGTGTGTGTGTGTGTGTGTGTGTGTGTGTGTGTGTGTGTGTGCGTGTGTGTGTGTGTGTGTGTGTGTGTGTGTGTGTGTGTGTGTGTGTGTGTGTGTGTGTGTGTGTGTGTGTGTGCTACTACCATACTCTGTCATAATTTCTATTGGTCACCCTGGGTGTTGGCAGCAGTGACCACTAGCCATGACAGCATGACACTTGGGGGACATTTATTTGAGGAGACTACTTGGTGTATGTACTTATCTTGCTGTCATTCACAGCCTTGGGTTGGACAGTGGGTGTTATACACAGTGTATAAGGACAGCCTTCTTACAGCTAAGATATACCTTTTCTTACCTGACAGACCTGTGGAGGTAATTTCTGTTAACTCTACCTGACTGTTTCTATACATATTCACATATTCCTGGGTGAAATTATGCATAGAGGTCACTACCACTCCTGGGATTTGAACTGTGCTTTTTTGTGCAAAAAATACAAGTTTGTGCTTCATCAGAATGAACTGTTGAGAAACTGCTGTCTCATTTTCTGCCTAATACTCTCTTGGTTGTATTCTGATATTCATTCATAGCAGATAGTTCTTATACTGTGTATTCATACTTTGACATAGCACAGTCTGGGAAACACTATTTAACACAACATTACTATTCAGGTGTCAGATCTTGGTGCATAGAACATTTCATATAGTTAATCTCTTGTTTTACAACTTCACAATCATTGTCAGATGAGCCTCAATTATTTAATGCTTTCAGAGCTATAGTTGCTGTGCAGAACCTGTACATATTTAGATTCATACCAACACATAACAAAGTAAACACAACCAGTCTGGGATTTTGAGTTTTAATGACTGGTACTGACAATTTTATTGATATATACCCTGTACGTCACTATTACTCTGCTAGTATCTTGTTTATTCAGTACAAACAATGCTCATTTTTAAATACTGACTGGTGACATACGACTCCTTTTTATTTATTTGCCCTGAATACTACAAGCTATATTTGTACTCACCAGCCGCGCGATGCAGCCTTAGCAGCCTGCTGGTGTAGGCATCCAAGTTTGTGGCCCTGTCATCTGCAGCTGTACAGGAGATAGAGAAACATTTATGCATACCTATCCATCACTTACACAGGCTGGACTTTGGCAAACACTAATTGATACTGATGCTTACACACGTCTGGGACATTCCCTTCCCATGCATCTTGGACCCACTGGTCCAAGAGCTTCCTATTCCTATGCTTCAGGTCAGTGAAATTATGTCAGACCTGCTCATCAGTCCAAGGGATGCCAGTGGCACTGGTGAGATCACATGTGAGATGCTCCCAAGCCTCTGCTTTGTATCAGGAGCCCTGGTACTAGTACTGCAGCAGTCTCCCTTCATGGTCTTTTACTATGAGTCCAACCATGACCCTGGACTCCTGAATGTTCCAGTGCTGCACCCAAAACTGCACACCCTCACGAGCACCAGCCATAGCGCCTGCAGTGAAGAGCTACAACTGGTTATGGGCTTTATTCACCCCTGCGAGGTTTAAACAGGGCTGCTTTCCTGCCCATTGCTGTGATTGGACAATTTAGAATATAATGTGCTAAGCTAAGTGACGGGCAAGCCCACTTAGCAAAGATAAGCATTGCTTAAAGGGGTAGATGCTAAGCATTGCTTACCAGTATGCAAATTCACTTATCTATGCTAGTTATTGCTAAGCATTTAAATTTAAGCAATGCTTACTCTGGCTAAGCATAGCTGAGCACAATTTAGCATTGTTCAGCATTCATTTTATGGACTATCAGATTGTGGGGTTGATTGGTCATCAATGACATATTATGATATGCATGTTTACCTTCCATAACATCCCCCTATGTGCTTTCCTTACATTATATTCTTATGTGCCTATACTGCATGGGACACTTGCATTTATATGGGAATTTCACATCTTTACTACACTGACACCTCACAGTTGGACCTGCTACACTACCCTGGTTAACAAATATATATTATTTACTAACTATTTATAAAAAATAATTGTTAATGCTGCTTTCACATATAAAAATTAATGGACTGTATTTGGGGTTCAAACTGTGAATGGCTGCATGCGAGGTGAAAGCTCTAACCACTACGCTATCTTACATTGGATATCTTGGCTATATATTTCTATTTAGCTCCTTCAGATGTTTAAGCTATGCTGGACACAACTATGCAATGCTCACACCCGCTAAGCTACGCTTAAACTTTAGTAGGGATGGGAAAAAAATATTTGTTTTATTTTTCTTAGTTTAGAGATATGCACATAGCTAACAGTCATACCTCTCCACCTCTTAGAACATAAAATCTGAACAAAGCCTAGCATGATGGGGGACAAAGAGGGAAAGATTTTAAATATTGCTCTCACAAACTTTGAATGTTGATAGAATAATAGGTTTTGCATTAGCATGACTTATTTGAAGGATGTGGAGTCTTAGACTCAAATGTTTGTCATTATTTAATGACTTTGAGCTTCACCACTTTGCCAGGACAGTAGGAGGAACACACCTAACATATGAGGCACAAATTTGGACATTCTTTGAATATCTGTTCAGTTGGGAGGTATGCTAACAGTGTCCAAGACACTGTTTTTGTTTTCCAAGTGCCGTATAGCACTTCCTGAATACAGGGGGCATGTTTACTGTGCGGACACTGCTCGGACACACCCCCTGCACTTGTTCACAGATCGTGCCCATGCAGGTTATACAGCAGCATGCCTTCATGAATATGCAAGTTGCACTGCTGTGCTGCACGGGCAAGATCCACTCCGTGCAAGAATAGACATATTCTTGCATGGAGTCTTCATGAACCCCTGGCCTTGTCAAGTCATGCACATGCATGTGTAACACCTCAAACTGTCACCTTTATTAATGAATGATTCCTGACTATGTTTGAGCAGCATTTTTTCTGTGGCAAAGATGGAAAATCAACATTGTAGAAAAAGCATGTTTTGTCCTTATGTCTAGGTTTGAATCCCACAAAAATCAATTTTATCAGTGTTTAAAGGCAAAAAACATGTCAGGTCATGACATTCATGCCCTCAATGCATGTCTGTAAACTTAATTCACCTAACAGTTTCCACCAAATTTCCAATAAATATTTCCAAGCTACATCTCCAGACACCCCTCAAACAAAGGTCAGGTGTCAGATTAACCTTCCTATTTCAAATATTTGTCATCCCTGCTTGGCACTGCTGCTCTCCGCTTAAATCATGCAAACATGGTTGGCATTATTGCTTGGATTTGTGCACTACCAGTAAATGTGATAACTGGAACTGGCGGGAAAGCATCATTTTACATTGCTCAAGGTTGGGTGTTAGACATGGCTGGAGTTAGTGGAGAAGCTGCCAATTTTAAAGTGCAGAGATTGGGTCTCCAGGAGTCCAGGATATTTACTGGACTCTTGGTAAAGCACAACAGCCAAAGGCTTCTGCAGGGGGACTATTCTGGCTCCCAGTACAAGTCTGAGGTCTGTAGTAGTTTAGCTTAACATGTGATGAGTGCTACATGCATTGCACACACTGGAGAACAGTGTAGACATCATTTTAATTACCTACATAGGCACAAAAGGGATACTGCTGGTTGAATGAATTTGAGACTGTGGACATCTCACAGCAGTGTAAGTATGATAATAAGAGAGAATTTGTAATACTTAGAAAGCTAAATGCAGACAAGACTGGTATGCTTAATGCTTATTTGCTCTTTTCTGTTCTTTTCCCAGCTAACACTGACATACAGTTCAACAGACGGGTTCATGTTGCTCGACTGGAGAAACTGAGGGAAGCAAGAGGTATGCATGCAGCACAAGAGGAGTAAATATAAGGTAGATCTTTTGGGTTTTTATATAGTTGTAGCAAATTGAGCATGCATATCATAACTGTAACAGCAAATATACATGTAGTAGTCTGTAGCACAAACCAACTTTAGGAATCAAATATAAGTCTATAGTCGCATGTTATGGGTTCAGATACCATAAGTAACAAATATACTGTACATGATTCCTTTAATAAATATTTACATTAAATTAAATCCTATACAAGTGGCATAAATGCCCTGCTGTTAACTGTATTCTGTGTAATTGGAAGTCACATATGTGCACTATATGTAGGTTTTAAAGATTATTTTCAACAATCTGTAGTTATAGTGTGTATTTGTTAGGACATATACTTAAATGTAATACTTCAAATAAAATACTAATTTTACATCTTTTTTCCTCATTCCAATCCTTATTCCTTTTTTTTTAATTTGATATTACATGTCATCAAAATGTCTCCATGTCATCCATCTGTACCAAACTACTAAATGCTACACAGCACAGCGAGGTAGGTGAGCCCCAGTGGATCAGCCTGCTCCTGTTCCGCCAGCTAAAGCGATGATGCCCAGCATGTCTGGATGCCAACCTGCACCACTGGCTCTGCTGCCCCTGCACTGCCTGTGCCCTCAGGTAGTACTGCCCTGGCAGCTGGTGCAGTAGTACCTTAAAGGAGCAGTGGCAGAGGTGGTGATTTCATCACCCACTGACAGATGCCAGAGTTGGTGCTTATGCTTATGCATCGCACCATTGGTGTACCCCTACACCAGATGGAGAGTGGGTTCACCCTCATGGTCCATAGGAAGAGAAGATGCCAAGCATTGCAGCCACCAGTAGAGTAAGAGGACATTGATGACAGTCCAGTGGGTGAGGACTCAATTCTCACTGTCTCCATGTTTGACAGGCATGAGCTTGTGATGTCCCACCCTCACCCCAATTATGGTGTCCCCAACCATTTTTGCCCCACACCATCCTTGTCTTTTGTCTTTCTTTCTTTGCATTTGCATCCTCAACTACCCAATGGACCTGACCCAGAAATACCTATGTCCCTTACCCAGCATTCCTCTCTTACTGAAATAAAAAAATAAAAATGGGCTCCTGTCCCATAAAAATATTGTCCTATACATAGTTCTCCATCTTGCACGTGTCTTCTTGACACATTTGATTCGGTCCAATTGAACATACAACATGATTACTTTGTTGTCACCTCTCTCTCTGGAGGTGACATTCCAAATTCAGCTAACATTCTGCACATATTATTGTTTTTTACTGTTGAAGAAATTGATAACTATTGTTCTTACCTTTCCTGCATGGTTTTCCATTTGTTCTTCCCTCTCTAGCTCCCCATTTCACCACTTTCCTATCTACCTCATTTTAAACCCTATAATCTGGTCAAAAATAGAATCACACACAACACACATAAGTAGCAGTAAAAGCAATGAATCCCTTCGCTCTTTGGCCTCTGTATATGAGTGGAATTTGACATAATGCCCCTATGCCAAGCAACAGTGAGTGGGTCTGTAAAGCTGCAGTTACATGCAATGTCACTTAACCCTGCTGTGCTATGCCAACCCACAGTAATACATTCTGAATGTACTATACAGAATAATGTCATTGCATTAGCATTATTTTTTAAAGTATTAGATACAGTTGGATTTGAACCCAGTGTCATCTGGGCTCAAAAAGAAACATATTGATGCCTTTACACCTGCTGCCACAGAGTCAGCTAAGCAGCAGGTGTGTTTTATGCATTCAGTATTTCAGCAGTGTGGCTCACATTTGCACACTGCTTAACTATGTGCAAACATGGTAAATTAATGGAAGTGTATCTCACACATACAAACATTTTGCCAACTGTTGCACAAAGCCTCTGTACTATGCCAAGGCATATTTATCATGTATTAGTACTGTTTACTTTCCATTTTACTTTTTATGCTATGAAACTACAAGTGGAAATTTATCAAACAGAACAATATCTCATATTTACAATGCAGCCATGTGTTGCCCCCCCCCCCATGCACTGAAACCATGGTGTCTCCAGTACTTTTTCCCAAACATGGCGACTACACTATGTAAATTAGTATCAAATGTTGTGTGATATGCAATGTATCTCAATCTGGTAACATGCAGAACTAGAACTATCTTCACAGTTGAACATAACTACACATCCATTAACTGACCCTGAGAATTACTGACCCATAAATGTAAGCAGCCTTATCTGCAAGGCTATGGAAAGATTCATCACGGATCTTATCCACAAGGACATAGGTGACCTTCAACACTCTTGACTCAACCCATATTGGTTTTGTCAAGGGTAGATCATGCTTATTAAACCTAGTGTACTTTTATGATAATGTCCCCAAAGCCCTGGATGAGGGAAAACAGGACATACCACATATTTTGATTTAGTCAAGCCCTTTGATGCAATTCCCCATTCAGGTATCATAGAAAATCTCTCCCATCTGGGGATTAACCTATACATTACTAGATAGGTAGCCAACTGGCTCACTAACAGAATAGACACTATCAAAGTTGAGGAGTCCACCTCCACCAGTAGACCTATTTCCAGGGGAAGTACCACAAGGATCTGTGTGCTGGGTCTTGTACTGTTCGGGAACTTTCTCTCTGAAGTCCAGGAGAAAGTAGATGCCCTGTGCCGTGCCAATTTCATGGATGACTGCCAACTGCATGCAATCATTTAGAGTCCTTCAATGATGTTAACGTATTACAGAAAGGCTTGACATAGACAAATGATTGGTGAAAAACTCACAGACTGAAACATAATGCATGAAAATGCCTCATTGTCTCCTTTGTCAGAAAAGTAGCCCTGCTAATTATGTTCTATATAGCACCCCTATAAGCAGTAAGTCAGTGGTACAAGACTTGAGAACACAGGTTGTTTGCAGTCTAAACTTCAATTACCATGTGTCCATCATGGAAGACATACATTCTATATTATCCACCTCATAAGTAAGGCCATCACATCCAAGACAAGGAAGATCATAGCTCCACTCTACTGGATCTTTATCAGACCACTCATTGAGTACAATGCTCCCTTCTTTATGTACCTCACCAGACACCTGCAGCAACTGGGGAGACCACAGAGGTTTTTGACCAAGACTATTCAGGGCCTCCATAACATGACATATATGGAAAGACTGAAAGCTCTTTTACTGCACTCAGTATCAAACAGGCTGCTGAGAAGTGACATGTGCCTGTCCTACAGATCAGTCTAGGACTATACCTTAATGTAAATGCTGGTCATCTGCAAAGCAACTGGGACAAGAATAACTTGCTACAGGGATCTCAGCTTAGTCTGTGACATAAACAGAACATGCTGGAGAGGCAGATATATCTCCCAGCGATGGACACTCCTCTGTATTAGGCTCCCACTGTATGTGAAGCAGTGCTCCTCAATGACCATATTCAAGCACAAATTTGACAACTGGATGGGGGATTATAAATTCACCTCAGGGGTGGCAACTATGTCCTTCATGGACAAGGCCATTTGGTGCTGATCTCAAAATCACTCTGCTAACAATGAACAGCTAACTATGGCCAATAAGGGTACTTGGGTTTTTACATGGCTGGGCTTGTAAAGGCCCTAGGACCATTTGTCTAATAACCTCCTAAGAATCTATCAAGCTCTGAACCTATGCAGGCCTACCATTATCTTCTCTCTTACATTCAGTGCTGATGTCATGCCCTATAAGTTGTCCTGCAGCCTTGTAAACATCAGACTAGTGCCATGGTGCTTGCATAAATTACTGAGTTCTGTAGTCTGTGTACTGAGATAGGTAGGGGTTCTGTTTTCACTGCAGTCAACTGTGTGTGTGTGTGTGTGTGTGTGTGTGTGTGTGTGTGTGTGTGTGTCTAGCCAGAAACGCAGAAGTATGTATCCTACAGTTACCGCTTCAATGCCGTGTTGACCTGTGTGCATGTGTGTATGTGTGTGTGTGTGTGTGTGTGTGTGTGTGTGTGTGTGTGTGTGTGTGTCTAAATAGAAGAGCAGAAGTATGTATCCTACAGTTACCTTCCAATGCCATGGAATGACAGCTTTTTCATACTTGCACATGCCTACACATCCACTTTATGCAAGCCTCCCAGCATCCTCTCTCCAACATACCCTGCTGATGTTGTACACTAAGTTGACGTGCACTCATGTAAAAGTCAGACTTGTGCCATGTTGCTTGCATAAAGTACTAAGTTCTATAGTCTGTGTACTTAGAAAGGTAGAGGGTTCTGTTCTCAGTACAGTCAACTGGTGTGTGTGTGTGTGTGTGTGTGTGTGTGTGTGTGTGTGTGTGTGTGTGTGTGTGTGTGTGTGTGTGTGTGTGTGTGTGTGTGTGTGTGTGTGTGTGTGTGTGTGTGTGTGTGTGTGTGTGTGTGTGCACATTTGCTTGACATTACATAAACCCTTTTTTACCAGCATGTAGCACACTTTTATCGCCATATTCTTATCCCCATATGTGTTCTCAATGATTACACCCAGTATGCAAGAATCAGCAAACACAGTAAGTCAAAGGCTGCATATTTTAGCCTGAACTGTCAATAAATAGACTCCAAACAGTAAAGGGTCAAGCGAAAATCCCTGTGGTACACCAGTGGTGACAGTTCTGCTGGTAAAGGTTGATTCACCAACTTTCACAGTATGTATTCTGTCAGTTATCCAAATGGTTACCTATCTAGTGACATAACATTTAATCCTCAGCTAGGAGAGTTCCTCAATGATACCTGTGTCAGGAATTGTGTTCATGTTCTATTGTAGTTGAGGATAGCCAGTATAGGTTCATAGGTTCATAGGTAAGTACTAGGCTATCTGCCCAAGGGCATCGATAAGCCTAGCCAGAATGTGTTGGCTTTCTCCACCCCCTTAGATTAGTTCCTTGTGCCTCTGTCCAGCAGAGTCATTAGTTCCCTTTGCCTCTGTCCAGCAGAGCCACTGCAGTGATCCCCGGGGTAAATTGTCTGTTTCCCATCCACTCATCAAGGTTTTTCTTGAAGAGTGTTAGTGAGGGGCTCTGCCTAATGTAGATTGGAATCCTGTTCCAAAGCATGGGGAGTCTCTGGGACAGGAATCTATCCCTCCAGCACATCCTAATTATCATTGTGGTGAGGTTTAGATCCCTAGAGCATGTGGCTCTCGGGATTTGTTTTTTTTTTTTTTTAGGTGGAGCATGTCCATCAAATCTGGGTTGGACATGGCCTTGTATGTCAGGCAGAGATCACCTTTGTGTAAGCGGTATGCAACTGATTACAGCTGGAGTTTCTTCAGTCAGGCTGCATAGGGCATCTGTTTGAGGCCAGTAATCCTCTTGGTGAGGTACTTCTGTGGTCTTTCCAGCTGTTGCAGGTGTCTTGTAAGGTACATCCCAAATGTGGCGTTGTACTCTATGATGAGTCTGATGAGTGATGAGTAGGGGGGCACAATAACCTCTTTTGTTCTAGATGCAAACCCTTTTGTGATTAGGTGGGTCACATAGAAGGATTTTCTAACCACCTTGACAATATGATTATCAAAGGAGAGATTACTATCTACTTGGGTCCCCAGATCCCTAATTACATTTTCTGTATTTAGGGGACTACCACATATGTGGTAGTTTGTGGGTACTTTGTTTTTTTCCAAAGGGAATGACTATGCACATTCTGGCATTTAGCTTGAGGCCATGATTTTGGCACCAGGTATCCTTATCAGTGAGACTTTTCTGGAGGATGTCTGTATTAGCCAGAGAGTCAGTTAGGGCCCACAGTTTGCAGTCATCTGCAAAATTGGTCAGCCATAGTCCTGTGTTTGCCTGTACTTCTGAGAAGTATATACTGAACAGGAGGGGTCCCAGGACTGAGCCCTGGGGGACGCCACTTGTAACTGGTTTGGAGTCGGACCTAGAGCCTGCAACTCTCACCATGTGGGTTCTATCCATGAGCCAGTTGGCAACCAATCTCATGACATAGGGGTTTATGTTCAGGCTGGTGAGCTTGTCTATAATACTAGAATGGGGAATGGTGTTGAAAGACTTTGCGAGGTCTAGGTAGGCTGTGTGGACCTCCTTTCCCTCATCTAAAGCCTTGGTAACTGTCTCAAAGAAGTCCACCAGGTTTAGCAGGCATGATATGCCCTTAACAAAGCCAAACTGAGTAGGGTCCAATGTTTGGAGGTTTCCAATGTCTCTGTTAATGAGTTCCATGTTGATGCACTCCATAGCCTTGCAGACTGGGCTAGTCAGGCTTATAGGGCAACAGTTCCCAGGGTCCGTTGTGGCTCCACCTTTGTGGAGCGGGATAACTGTTGCTGTGTGCCACTCTATGGGTACATAGCCTGTAGAGAGGCTGAGTTTGAACAGTGTGTTTAGGTGAGGGGTTAGTTCATTTTGGAGCTCGTGTAGGACACAGCCTGGGACACTGTCCGGTCCCATTAAAGCTGTGTTTTTGGTTTTGGATAGGGCTGTTTTAACCTGTGTGTCAGTGATTGCTGGGGCTCTACATTCTTCTGCTATGGTTATGGGCCCTTTAGGGGGTGAAAGGGGGGATGAAGTTTGCACTAAACTTGTCTGCCAGAATGTTGGAAATATCAGTCGGTTCAGTGTATTTTGTGCCATTCTGCACTAACTGAGAGCAGATCTGAGAGTTTCCACTTAGGTTCTTGACGTAGCTAAATAATGCTTTGTGGTTGTCTTTGGAGTCCTTGGCAATTTTTCTTTCGAAGCTAGCCTTGGATGATTTTATGAGGGATCGTAGTTTCTTGCTGATACTGATCAGGGTTGCCTTTCCTTCTTGGGATTTTACTCTTTCCTGTACTAGTTTCTTCCTTCTACTGTATAGCTTGTTTATGGCTGGGGTCCACCAGACTGGTTTCTTTTTCTTGGAGGTGTGAGTCTTGTTTTTTTCTAGGGATAGCACGATCCATGCATTCTTACAGGTGCTCATAGAGTGCCTTTGTAAGGGATTCAGCAGCTTGGACAGCATTGTCCTTTAGCATGGGGGCTGTGAACCTTTCCACCTCAGTCTTAAGTAACGTGAATTTTGCTTTTGAAAAGTTTTTCACAGTGGTTTCCTTTATTGGGGGTGATTAGTCTATGGTCTGATCTAACCAGCAAGAGGATGACCTCTAATGTGGAACACCAGTCGTCCATGTTGGTGATGACCAGGTCCAATATGTTGTCAGCTCTGGTGGGGGTGTTGACCAGTTGATCCAGGGCATTCAAGTTTATACATTTTAGGAAGCATTGAGCTAAGGAGTTAGTACTTGAGTAGTTCTCCCAGTTAATGTTTAGGTAATTGAAATTACCCAGTATTAGGGCATTTGGTAGGACCTTCATATTTTCCAGTGTCTCCAGAAATGTGGAATTGGGGTCCTGGGTCATGGTTGGTGATCTGTAGCAAGCTAAAATTTGAATTGCAGGTTTTCCCATTGTTAGTTGCACATGGATAATCTCTGAGGCATCCTGCTGCACCACTAACCTGGAGCAGTGGGTATCCTTGATGAATATGGATACACCCCCGCCTTTTGTGTTTTGGTCCGGGTTCTGTGACTGAAAAGTATGGTATAAGTTATAGCCTGGTAGTGCTGGGGTGCTCTCTGGAGCCTTAAACAAGGTTTCTGTTACTGCACAGATATTGATGTTCTCCATACTGAGGAGTGCCTTGAGTGCATGCATTTTGAGATTTAGACTTCTGGCATTGAGTAGCATTATGCTCAGTTTTTGGTTACTAGTGCTATTTATAGTGTTGGGTTTGTCTTTTGAGCCTTGCCTAAAAAAGGCACTATGGGGCCGGCAAAAGCCTTGTCCAGTATTCAAAAGCCTAAGAGTGACAGATGGAAGCCATCTCTTGTGAAGCAACGTGGCTTGTCAAGCATGTCATCCCAGGTGGACAGATACTGGATCCCCTTTGAATGACACCAGAAACTTAGTCAATTGTTGAAATTGATAATTTTTCTTTATACTGTGGCATCATTCATAGTGAGGGTGGGATGCTACTCAGGGTCAGGGTCATACTGGTCTGGGCTACCTGATCAGAAAGTTCTTCCATGTCTCTTTTCATGTGGCCCAAGGAGGTACATCTCAGGTCTATCACATCAACATGGACAATGACAGAGTCATATTTGTACTTGTTCTGGAGTGACCTGAGTGCTTGTGTTATGTGCGGATCCTGGTGCTTGACAGGCAGCTAACTGTAACCTTCTCCTTGTCCAGCCTAGTTACTGGGACATCAGTGTGCCTGACTATAGAGTCGCCTATTACTAGTGTGTTGGATATGTTATTTTGCCTTAAGGGCTGTGTTTGCATGGCACACTGATTATGTGAAGTATGTGTTTCATGGTTTGTGATAGGGTGTGGAGGTATGCACTGTCTTACCTTCATCCAGACCTACTACATAGAATCAATGGGCTGTGACAACATCACAGATTGCCTCAGATTGCTTATCACATGACTCATCACATACACCTTGCCAAGATGGTTGAATACATACATCAACACACCCTGCATACAGACTATGTTCCCGTAAAAGGGTTTACATCATCATGTATCCATCTAAGTTGGGGGAGGCAGTATGCAATGCATGCATGTATAGACACATCCTGACTCTCCAAATCTTTGAGGTAGACCAGCATGTCATAATGGACCTATTCTAAATGGACACTAGTGATATCCTGACTGTATACAACAGCCCTGTGTGAGTTGCTAATGCTGCATCATGTCTTTCAAATCTATTAGATGCCCTCAAAGAGGTCATTGAAGGCATACATGACAACAGCACTGTCACCCTTTTGAACATGACAAGCCCAAGGCATTTGACACAAATCCACACTGAGGTATTCACTCAGCACTGTCAGATGTAGCCATATACACCTATATCACCAAGTAGGTAGACCACTGAATCACATATTTGGAATCTAAATATGCTGACATGTATGAAGTGACCCATATCGCAGGTCCAGTGATTAGGTTCATACATCAGGGTTGTCTACTAGGCCCTTTCCAGTCCATTATTTAAGTGACAGACATCACAGATGACATACACATCCTGTGTCCAAACATCTGTCTGAAGGACTACCGATTGTGGGCAATCATTGACTCCAACTGTGATATTAGTATAATACAGACAGTATCAACACACGACAAAGACTGCTGCCACAGTCATGACAATACCTGCAATGACACGAAAACATGGGAGGATTTGTTACATCAGGAAAATAAACATACAACCTAAGTATAATGTAGACATCACACCCCATAATCAGACCAATAAGTATGTGACTATACATCATCATGTTACTTAGGTAGATGGTAAGTGGAACATCCACCAGCATGTGGTCACAGTGCTGACTACTCTCTTGTATGTAACATAACTACTGAGTACACCAAAAATAAGACCAATCTGAAAGTGGTAAAACCATATCAAAAAGCAGAAAAAAAAATACTAAAAGGCGCAGCAGGAGCAAAGAGGAATTAGCATAAAAATCTTTATTGACTGCTTTCATCCACAAGACTTCTTCAGAAACATTTGGTTTCAAAAAAATGCAAGCTTATGTGCATTCAAACCACCCATTAAAGTACAACTGCCAATTAAACAATTAAGCAATTATGAAAAAAAAATCAGTTAAACCTTAAAATAAATATAGTTTGTAAAAAGTGATAGTATAGTATCACTTAAATAACCTTTAATTTTCTGTTGCTCAAAAAACACTTTATATTAATCATGTCATTTAAACCAGGAGTTTGTTAGGCTCAAGTTTAATTTGCCATTCAGCTTTTTTTCATTTCAACCCTGCTTAATAGCAGTCTACCCTTAAATCCAATGGGACTTGTTCTAATACTGAAGATAAGAACTTTTTACATCTTTTGCAGACTTTTGAATGTTTAAACAAAGCATTTTTTTCACTGTTAGCCTTAATAGAATACTACAAGTGATCTGTGGCTAAATCTTCATGTAAAAATGTTAACACTTTTAGCCAGAAGTTACATACTGCATCTGGGCCTAGAGTATTCCATTTAGGAGCTTTTCTTAATTTGTTTCAATTTCTCTGGACTTTACTTCATCCCATTTCATATCCTGTACTTTTGAACTTCTTATTCTTTCTTTTACTTCTTTTATCCATTCAACATCTTTTTTATGTTCCACAGGCTCTTCACAGGTAATTCTCCAAAATCTATTTCTTCTTTTTTTGGTGGTGTTTCTATTCCTTTTGTCTTGTTTCCCAATTCTCTATAAACCTTTTTGGGTCATCAATAAATTCTTTTGTTTGTACTCTTAGTTACATTTATCTACATATTTTCTAAGTTTTTTTCTGCATGTGCTGATATCTTTAGTTTATTATTTGCAATAGTGTGCAATAGATCCTGGTCTGTTCTGATACTACACATTGTTTTTATCACATGTATCTTTCTGAATATTTTTATTGATGTGTTCCTTCCTCTTTAGTCTTCTAAAGTGACACTTCATGTCTGAATTCCTTTATAGTTTTCTCTGTCCGATACTTCCACAATGGCATTGGATTTCTCCCTTTCATTTCTCTTACTGTCCTTTGTTTTTGTGGCAAGACTTTATAGGTTCATAGGTTCATACTAGGCTATCTGCCCAAGGGCATTTATAAGCCTAGCCCATAGTTATGTGGCTTTCGCCACCCCATTAGTTTGAATAAAAAACTATGCCTATCATTTTTCTGTGCCTCTGTCAAGCAGTGACACTGAAGTAATTCCTGGGGTATATCTGCGATCTCCCATCCATTGGTCAAGATTCCTCTTGAACAAGGCCAGCGAGGTGCTCTGCCTCACATGTACCGGGATTTTGTTCCACAGCATAGGGAGTCTCTGGGTGATGAATCTGTCCCTCCAGCACGTTCTATTTATAACCGTGTCAAGGTTTAAGTCTCCCACCCTTGTGGTTCTGAGGGATCTAGATTTTTTGAGGTGAAGCATATTCATCAAATCTGGGTTTGACATGGCCTTATATGTCAGGCACAGGTCACCTCTGAGCAAGCGGTATGAGACTGAATAGAGCTGGAGTTCTTTCAGTCGGGCAGCATAAGACATATTTTTGAGACCCTTTATCCTTTTGGTGAGGAACTTTTGGGGCCTTTCAAGCTGCAGCAGGTGTCTGGTCAGATACATTCCGAACGGGGCATTGTACTCAATCATAGGTCTAATGAGTGATGAGTACAGGGGGATGATGACCTCCCTTGATCTAGATGTGAATCCCTTCATGATCAGGTGGGCGATATAGAAGGTTTTCCTAACTACTTTAGCAACATGAGTGTCAAACAAAAGGCTACTGTCAACTTGGGTCCCCAGAACCCTGATGACTTTTTCTGTGCTCAGTGGATTGCCACCTATATGGTAGCTAGGGGTAACCTTGTTTTTCCCGAAGGGTATGACTATGCATTTTTTGGCGTTTAACTTCAGGCCATGGCTCTGGCACCAGTTATCCATTTCTGTGAGGCCTTTCTGGAGGATATCTGTATCAGATGTGTTTTCGACTATGGCGCCCAGTTTGCAGTCATCTGCAAACTTTGTCAGCCATAACCCTCCTGTGTTTGCTTGTACTTCAGAAATGTAGATGCCGAACAAGAGTGGACCCAGGACTGAGCCCTGTGGGACACCACTTGTGACAGGCTTTGAGTCTGACATGGCTCCAGCAACTCTGACCCTGTGGGTTCTGTCACTTAGCCAGTTTGCAACCCATCTTGTGATGTATGGGTTTACATTCAAGCTGATGAGTTTTTCGATGATACCTGAGTGGGGTATTGTGTCGAAGGCCTTTGCCAGGTCGAGGTAGGCTGTATGGACTGCCTTTCCTCATCAATGGCCTTGGTGACTGTCTCGAAAAAGTCAACCAAGTTTAAGAGGTAGGATCTGCCTTTGACAAAGCCAAACTGGGTTGGATCCAAAGTCTGCAAGTTCCCTATGTCTTTATTTATGAGTTCCATTATGATCCTCTCCATGGCTTTGCAGATAAGGCTTGTCAAGCTAATGGGGTGGTAATTTCCAGGGTCTGTGGAGGCACCGCCCTTATGAAGTGGGACCACAGTCGCCGTGCCACTCCTTGGGTAATGATCCTGAGGTGAGGCTAAGATTAAACAGCTGTCCTAACTGTGGGTTTAATTCCTCGTTGAGTTCATGAAGCACACAGCCGGGGACACCATCCGTCCCATGGATGCTGTGTTTTTGCCTTAGTGAGGGCAGTTCTCACCTGGGCGTTGGAGATGTTTGGGGCTACAATCCTCTGGAATAGATATCTCTCCTTTTGGGGAGGGGGAGAAGTTTGCACTGAACCTGTCAGCCAGTATGTTAGCAATGTGTGTAGGTTCAGTAATTTTCACATCATTTTGAACTAATTCTGAGCATATCTGGGAGTTTCCTCCTAGGTTTCTAACATAGCTAAAGAAGGCCTTATGATTGTCTTTAGAGTCCTTGGCGATTTTTCTCTCAAAATTTGCCTTGGATGATTTTATGAGAGCTCTTAGTTTTTACTTATAATGATCAAAGGTGTCTTACCTTTCAAGGATTTTGCTCTATCTTGTAGTAGCTTCCTCCTTTTGTTGTAGAGCTTGTTTATGGCTGGGGTCCACCAGACTGGACGCTTGCCTTTGGTACAGAGAGTCTTAGTTTTGTTTGGGATTGCCTGATCCATGCAGTCCTGTAGGTGCTGGTAGAAGGCATTTGTAAGTGATTCAGTGGTTTGAGTAATGTTTACCACTGGCTCAGGGGCCTTAAAGGAGACCACACTAGTTTTTAGAAGTGTGAAATCGGCTTTTGAGAAGTTTTTCACTGTGGTCTTTTTTGTTTCAGGTGGGGGCGGGATGAGGACCTCCAGCGAGATTAGTTTATGATCTGATCTCACCAGTGAGGGGTATACTTCTGGTGTTGAACATTTTGATCCCATGTTCGTGATGATGAGATCAAGTATGTTTTCTCCTCTTGTGGGGATGGTGACTAGTTGTTCCATGGCATTTGAGTTTATGAACTCCAGGAATCTTTAGGTTAGAGTGTTCGGGCTTGAGTAGTGTTCCCAGTCTATATTAGGGTAGTTGAAGTCACCTAGTATGATGGTGTTTGGAGATACATTTATCCCCTCCAATGTTTTCAGGAAGGCCATGTGAGTTTCCTGAGTTTGAGAGGGTGGCCTGTAACATGCTACAAATTGCAGAGCAGTCTTGCCTATGGTTAATTGCACCTGGATGGTCTCCGATGCATCGTGCGTTGCCACTGTTACTAATTTAGCTGCACAGTAATATATATCCTATTTATTGCTGTTCTATTGCATGAATTTCTAAGGACAGTCAATTACTGTGTTCATTTGTTTTATAACTTCTAACATTTTGGGTCTTATTGACTGTCAGTAGTCTATTTCTTTCATTGATCTTAATAGGTATATCCATCTCTATTAAATCAAGCATTCCCTTAGATAATTTTCATCTAAACTAAGGGCACATTCTTTATTCTCCATTTCCTGTGGGTATTCTACAGAAAGTTACAGAAAATCTTCCTCTGCCACATTCTCTTCACCTTCACCCCGTATAATCCATTGCTCTTCCATATGGGAACTCACTGGCCTATCACTCCGCAACATTGACTGCATCAAACTTGCCATAGTTTCCTGTTCATTCCCTTCCTGTGCAACTCCAAATGAACTTTTGTACTGGTTTCCAAGTGAAGGCTCCACAGCATCTTCATATGGCAGCTGATCAGAAGCTTCCTGCTCCACTGGTTTCTCCTTCATTTGTGGATACATTATTTTGTCATGCTGTGATGTTATCAGAGTTAGATTTTCTACACTAAATTCTTCACTTACCACGTAACCCATAACTTCAGTCTCTGTTTCTTTATCATCTCCATTGCTAATCTTTTCTTTCTCCATTTGTTTTCTAATTTTTTGTATTGTAAAATTTCCATATATAGATGCCTTTGCCAGTATTTCTTTTCAAATATCGTTTGTGCCACATTTTTTGTATTGATTAGTTTTGCTTTCTCCTTTGCATAAATATTGTATCATATTAAATCTAATTTTCTTCCCCATGTCCATATTTCTCTCCAGATGTTTCCCGCTCCTCCTGTTTCTCCTTAATTGGATGGCTAGTTGTTCCATCATACTGCAAAATGACCTGTGTTAGACCTTCTACACTAAATCATTCACTTCACAGGTGTTCCATAGGTTCAACTTGTATTTTTTCAGCGTGTACTTTACTAATCTTTTGCACTATATTCCCCCATTGTGATCTTATTTTTTGTGTTGTAAAATTTTTCATATATGTGTGCCTTTGCCTGTATTTCTTTATGAATTTCTTTGGAGCTTCTTTTATGTAGTAATTAATTTGGCTTTCTCCATTACATAGATAATGCACTATATCAGATCTCTCTTTCATTTCTATGTCCATATTTCTTTTTTATACCTTTCAAAAGTATAGATTTTGTTCTTTATATTTTTGCACTTCCATAGTTGCATTTTTTTCCAAACGGCCCATGGTTTCTTAATCTATATAATGTTTTTCATGAATATGCTGCATTAATGAACACAAGTTTGCATTTGAAGATTTTGAGAGTTTTTTTCTTGTGGAAGCATTTTTCTATTCTCTAATTTTTCTTTTAATCTTTTTGTATAACTTCTGTCTGTAAATTCTGGGTGGGCTGATTGCATAATAGTAAACAATACATGATTCCTTTCTTATCCTTAGTCCAATGTATCATCTTTACGGCTCTTTTTTTGGCTTGTAAGTTTCTGGGATTTTTGTAGGACTGTCACTTACTTCTACAACTGGGGAGTAGGCAATATCCTCCCCTGAACCTGGCCTAACCCCATTGTAGGAATGTTTCCATGTCTTGAGGAATCTACACTGTCATTTTTTCCAGTCCTGGCACCAGTGCACCTACAAGGATTGGGCACTTTTTTATCCTGCGACTTGTGCACCCAGCTGTCTTTTTTTTATTTTTCAACCTGCTTCTGTACATAATATATGTTATATAAAATGCAGTCTATATAACAGTGTCATCTTGATGAGATTTTGTAAAAACAGGGTTCACCTCATGAAGGTACTCACCAAGACTTTAGGATGAATTCAGTTCCAGAAATGCTACTCTCCTTTGCTTGCTGATTTTATCATCTCTCCATTCAAAAAGGTAGTGTTGTTTAACCTCTTAATGTCATCTAGCAACTGTAGGTTAGCAGTGTGTTGCCTCAGAAGTACTTAGTTCAATTTTCTACTTTCATTAATCAATTCTATTTTCCTAGCCAATACCAAAAAAAAAAAAATCTGTTTTACATGAAACACGGCTTAAACTTGAGTGAATTCATAGCACAATATACATGACACATTGATTCTCCTGTTTTTGACACCTAATTTAACAAAACTTAAGGAGCAGTTGTCATTCTGCAAATACTATATATATATATATATATATATATATATATATATATATATATATATATATATATATATATATATTATTCAAACCATAGGGCAAAAGGATCACGCAGAGAAACCATTTGGTAAAAACTGCAAGAAAGACTCAGCCAAGCTAAAATCTTCACTGTTTAATATATTAAACATCCTTTAGTGGAGGCCCATGAGATATATGCAAATGACCAACATAAGCTGTACTGACATGGTCAAAAAATGAAGCAACATGCATGTCTACAGCTAATGCCCTTGTTTTTTTGGGCATCAATATATGCATAAAGACTTAAAAAATAAAGAGAAGAAAGTTATGGGTATTTAGTGCCACTTTCATATATCCCATGGGAATCCACTGATGGGGATTTACGTTTTTGCACAGTGAAGACTTTAGCTATAAGTATATGTCTATATGTCTTTTGGGTTTCTAATACCATGGCGGGAATGGAACTGCATTCCTAATTCAAAGTATGATTAAAGTTCATGAAATTAGTATTGCCTTGATCTTTGATATTAGCCAGAAGTACTTTTCCCAGCATCCGCAATGTGCCCAGTAATGACTCCTTCAGCAATTCGTATTGCGTTACATGTACTGATAACATATCTAAGTATAATTGTAAATTCTTTTTTATAAGACCCCATGGCCTTTACTACAACTAAAACTGTCTGGGTATCTTTCTTCCATATTGCCCTTGTTTCTGTTTGCAAATCCTGGTATTTTATGACTTTGTGTCTCTCTGTATGTAAGACACTGTAGTCACTGGGTGTAGCAATTTCAATGATCAATGCTACTTTTGTCTTCTATTCATGGACTACTATATCTGTTTTTCTCACATCTATTTTTGAACTGTTGGTAATGGATGATCCCATGTGATATAAACTTCATCATTTTCTATGATGCTTTGTGACTCATGTTTCCAGTGTGTTTCAGCTACTTCAGTATTACAATGTTTGCACAATCCCAATGCAACAGTCTTGCCAAATTATTATGCATTTCAGTATAAAGTCCTTCTGCCATTAGTATATCACAACCAGCAACAAGATGTGCAATTGTTTCCAATTCTGTTTTACAAAACTTACATTTATCTGTTTATCCCACATGTTCAATGGACTTTGTAAACTAATGTGTATATAGTTCACTATCTAGGGCCTCCAATATTAACCGTTCATCTTTTCGTTTAAATTCACCTCTTCTTAATTATTCCTGCATTCAGTCCTGATCATCATGCAGTTGTTCCAAGAGTTTTCTACACTTGCAACTATATTTATGCATTTTCCATATTTCTTGCCTTTTCATCTGATCCTTCACCTTATACTCTTTCTTTTGTTTTTTGGTTCATTCAGTTGCTGCCTGATTTTTATTTACTACTGGCTTGATTTCCATTGCTGCTTGACACGGATATGCTTCTGCTAAGCTAAGCAGGGAAGTCATCTTAGATGTATTCTCCTCATGTTTCAAAACTTTCACTTTGTTTGGGTCTTGTGAGGTCAACAGATATGTATGCAGTCCTACGACTGCAGATCTATACATGTAATCAGTTTTGAGGAAGCTCCTATCTCCTTCAGATGAGGGAATATATGATCTTGGTATGCACTGATTTTTATAAATCATTTGTTGAGCATGAAGCATCCTTCTTGTCTTACTGTTTAACTTATTCAACACCTTTTGAGGCCAGTTAATTACTGCAAAACTGTTAGTCAGGACAGAAAGAGCAAATTGGTTTATAACTTGAACTTTGTTCCTTGATGTCAAAGCTGTTTTCAGTATTAATTTAAGTCTTTTAAAATATTCCTTACTAAGTTTTATTCACATTTGTTCATTTTTTATTGTTGATCATTTCTCAGTTCTCAAATATCTATATACTTCCTCTTGCTCAAGTACTTTTATATCAGCTTTCTGTACCAAACTGATGCCTTCTTGGTGTTGGAGTTTTCCTGCTTTAAAGGTTGCTTTTGCACATTTATCAAAAACAGATGACATTCTTATATCATCTGAAAAAGTTTTGACCACCTAAAGTTGTGCTTTCAGTTCCTCATCTGATGAACTATGCAATTTTAAAATCATCTACAAAAAGAAGCTGAAAAGTCTTTACACTTTGTTGTTTTCTGGGAGACAAATTGTACCCATGACCTAATCTAAGTAGACAACTTAATGGGTTAAGGACAAGACAAAATAGCAGCAGTGACAGAGAGACACCCTGGAAAATGTCCCTTTGAATTTTTATTCCTGAAATAATAAACTGTCTTTTATCATGGCTTAACTATAGGGTGGTTTGCCACTGTTTGATGGTTGCTGTAATGTAATCGGTCAGTGTAAATTGTATCTTATACATTTTAAGCATTCTTTTATGCATGAATGTGGGATACTGTCAAATGCTTTTTTATAGCCTATCCATGCCATACTTAGATTCTTCCCCTTTTTGCAGTTCTCCATTATGACTTTATTTAATTAAAAAAATCCTTTGTTCCATATGACTTTCTTTTATTACCCTTTTGTTTTATTGCTCTATTGTTCCTCTAAATGACTATAAACTCTGTCAGCATCAATTCCACTGTATGGTTTATATGCCATTGGACTAGTTATTGGTCTATAGTTTTTAGGATAGCTTGCAGGTTCACTCTTAAGTAGGAGTATTGTTTTTCCTGTTGTTACCAGGCTGGGTCTGGTCAGGGTACACATATAAATAGTTCTTACTCATGGCTACATTTTCACATAAACATATTAATACTTTAAGCTAGAAGTTAGGTACTGCATCTGGGCTTGGAGTTTTCTATTTAGGAGCATTTCTTAACTTTGTTTTATTCTCTCTGACCATTAGTTCATCCCATTTCACATCTTCTACATTTGAATTTCTTATTCTTTCTTTTATTTTGTCTATTCATTTAGCATATTTGTTATGTTCCACAGGATCTTCATAGACATTTCTCCAAAATGTATCTATTTCTTCTTTTTTGTGGTGTTTAAATTCCTTTTGCCTTGTTTCCCAATTCTCTATAAAACTTCTTTGGCTCATCACTAAATTGCTTAGTTTGTATTTTTCTGTAAATCTATGTACATATCTTCTAAGTTTTTCTGCCTGTGCTATCTTTAGTTTATTATTTACAATAGTTCATGATAAATCCTGATCTGTTCTGTTACTGCACATTGCTTTTATCGTGTCTTTCTGAATATTTTGGTTGATTTGTTCCCTTTTCTATACTCTTCTAACAGTGACGCGTCTTGTCTTAATCACTTTATAGTTTTCTCTACTTGATCCTTCCATGATGGCACTTGATTTCTCCCCTTCATTTCCCTTACTACTTTGTGTTTTTTTTTTTTTTTTTTGGTAAGACTTTATCTGTTATTAATTAACAGTAATATATGTTATTCACTTCAGTTATAACACACAAATCTCTATGTACAGTCCTAATTACTATGTTCATTTGTTTTATCAAACTTCTAGCTTTTTGGGTTTTATTAGTCTTTTTATAGTCTATTTCTTTTATTGATCATAATATGTTTGTCAATTTCTATTAAATCAAGCAACTCTCTCTTAGATTATTTTCTTCTAAACTGAGGGGCACACTCTTTGTTCTCTATTTCCTACGGGCATTCTATAGAAAGTTCCAAATCATCTTCCTGTGCTACATTTTCTTCAGTTTCATCCTGGATCATCCATTATGCTTTCATATAGGAGCTCACTGGCCTATCACTACACAACATTGACTGTGTCAGAATTGCCACAGTTCCCTGTTATTCTCTTGCTGTGCAACTCCAAATAAACATTTTGTGCTGGTTTCTTATGAAAGGCTTCAAAGTATCTTCATATGGCAGTTGATCAGATGTTTCCCACTCCACTGGTTTCTACTTAATTTGGAGATTGTCAAAGGAAAAACAACTTCAAAATGATCAACACATGACAGGTTCAGGTTAAGGCACTTTAATCTTGCAGCAAGGAGACAAAAACATGCTAATACAGAGTTTGTCTAACTAGAATCAAGAAGTGAAGCTATTCTTATACATTTCTTACAAGGCATTGCCTACTAAGCTGACGTAATAAATCATAAGTTCTTTCAATATTATTTCACAGCAGCTGTTTATCCATGATTTTCTGCTGGCATATCAAACTTACAAAAAAAAACTTCCTAAGAAAAACAACGTGACCTTGATGACCACTGGTCAGATATGACTTCTCACTATGCAATGTTACCATTCAAGGTACTATGGCTAATTTGAGCACAAAGCAAGTACAGATCATAGTTCATTTCTTCAAGCAGTCTTTGTTTGATGTATCTTTTTTTTTCTCAGCTGTGCATGTTCTCATAACACGAACAGAGCTGATTCTTCATATTCAATCACATTATAGCAAACAGTATTATTCTATTCATTCACTATTCATTCATTTTCCTGACCTAGCAGATAATCACCTGCTTCTCAGTAAATTTCCAAAAGGCATAAACATGAATTTTGCTGTGCTAGCAAATACTAGGTCAGAGAGCATCTTGCAATTTCAGGAAGCATACTGCAGTTTGAAAAAGCATCTTATAATTTCATACAGAATTAAGCTGTACATAAAATAGAATGAAATGTGTTAGCCCTTTTAGCGTCTAATAAGCACTAACCATATACGTTAATACATATTTTTCTAACATTTCCCCCCTGTTAATACTTTTTATTCTATTTTCAAAAGCATAAACAGTTTGCTTCTTCTCCTAACCTCTTCTGTTCAAGATTTGCAGTTAAGAGAGTCATTTGGTTTAAACTTATGAAAGTGTTTCACTTTTCAACAGTTCTTCAATTTCGGTACTTTGATATAAAGTCTCAGAAACTGACATGTCTATAAAATCTTTGATTAATCTTTTCATGAAGGGAATACCACAACAAACACACACTCCCAATAGGAGTAATCACACACAAATGGCAATCAGGATGTTCATTAGGATGCTACTCCACCCCCCCAAACAAATTCTGGAAAAAGTCCATCAGTGGGTTTGGGCCTGGTTTGGTCATGGCTGACACTTGCTGAATCGCCTCAAGATGGTCGTTTATCTCATGCTGGTTGTCAAGAATATACGAACAGCACTCCTCTTTTATTAAAGCGCACGTACCACCTTTCGCCGCTAGGGTGAAGTCAAGAGCCATGCGGTTTTGCAGCACCACAGTTCTCATAGCGTTCAGTTCATCAGTCATTAATTCGAGAGCGGAAAAAGTTGCATTACTCATTACTTTGAGACGTTTGGACAGTTTTCTCAGCTCCAAAATCAATTTCACTGCGTCATATTCAGGGGCTATACCTGCCCATGATATAATAGTGTCACTCAAGTCCATGTGTGTCAGTTTATCTTTGTTTTTCATGGAATTATGGTTTTTCCAGCCTGCTTTGATTCTTTCCACTGGATTTTCAGGCCTTTTGATTGGATTTCCAGTTTTCTTGGTGACCTCTCTGACATTTTGAATTTTTCCCTGAGGCAAGACTGCAGTGTGTCGTATGGCCGGAACCAGGTAACCCAAAAAACAACTGCCGGACCAGTTCTCAGGTAACCATTTGTATGCCTTTTTCCCACAAACAAAATAACAATTCTCTACTTTAGTATTAATATACACTTGCCCTGCATGAAACATTTTCTTATCAATAATAGATTGTTGTTTTAAAAGAACAGGATTATGTTGTATCTCATCAATAGTTTTATGTATCGACTCAAGATATGAGTCATAGTTTGCATCACAGATATAACCTGCATTATTGGCTTTGGTATAACATTTGTAATGAACAGTCACATTACAATTACTCCTACCTACCTGAACAGTATTATTTTTGTAAAAACATACAATTCCCTTTTGTGTAACAGGCAGGTACAATGCTATTTTGTCTTGTGATTTTACAATTGTAGCATCAAAAATCAAATTTTTCCAGGTCTCATTGACCCCCAGGGGGACAGCAGTCATTAATAATCCCCCGTATGCTGTTGGTATAGCTGTGCAGATCCAGCAATTCGAAACATTAAAAGTTTCAGCATACACATATTTAATTGCTTGATAAGTGTTAAAGTTCGGATGCCAGTCTATGAGTGATTCACGTTTATTCAGTTCAGCTCATGTGGCTGGAAAAAGGAAAGGCCACAACAAAAAGATTAATGTTATCAGTATGGCCAACAGAATGATCATGCAATACTTCTGAGGTTGTTCAACATTTCTATTTGCTCCATATCTGGTCATTTTGTTCTTGTGTAACAGTAACAAGTTTTTTGTCCAGTTCAAAATTTTTAACCATTTTACAGTGTGTCAGATGAATCCAGGACGCTCGCTCTGTGATCTTGACTGCAGTGGGTGTTGACAGTAGCACTTGGTATGGCCCTTCCCACTTCGGTGTGGTCCAATTCTTCTTCTTGATAACTTTCACCCAGACCCACGTGCCTGGGACTACTGCTGCTTCTGATGGTCTGGTTTGTTCTTTATCTGAAACAGAATTTAACTGCAAAAGTTGTTTATTACTTAAAAGTCATCTCATGTATACTGCAAGTGAACTGTCAGCCTCCTGGTCTACAGGCATGAGAGTTTTCCACTGAGGTATATAATATGCCCTCCCAAACAGTATTTCAAAAGGAGTTAACCCCTTTGAATTTGGAATAGTTCTCATGCTCAACAGTGCCAGAGGCAGGCAGTGCACCCAGTTCTTCTGTGTCTCACTAATCAATTTCCTAAGTTTGTTTTTCAGAACCCCATTATGCCTCTCTACTAATCCTGCAGATTGGGGGTGGTATGCACAATGGTTCTTTAAGGAAATTCTGAAATATCGGCTCAACTGTTGTATGGTTTGATTTGCAAAGTGTGTGCCATTGTCACTACAGATCTTTTCCGGTATGCCAAATCTAGGAATAATTTCTTTAACAAGGACTTTTGCAACAGTAGCTGCATCTGGATTTTTGGTCGGAAAAGCTTCCACCCATTTGGAAAACATATCTATAATGACAAGACAATATTTCTTATTTTCACATTTGTTTAGTTCTATGAAATCCATACAGATAGTATGGAATGGGTATGGTGGTGTTGGGAAACTCCCTTGCTTAGGCTTCAATGCCTCTTGTGCATGATGCTTGTTACAAACATGTCATGCTGCACAAAAATTTTTTGTGTAGTTTGTAAATCCATATGCAGTGAACACTCAGTTCACTAACTGTACCATTCCCCCCTATTGAGACATGGCACTGCCCATGGCTCAACAAAGCTGCATATCTAAACAAGTTAGACGGCAAAATTGGTTTTCCTTCTTTGGAGATGTACAGCCCTTTCTGAAGAATTGCTCCTCGTTTTATCCATTTCTGTTTTTCTACATTTGTAGTAAGTTTCTGCATTGTTTTCAACATTTCTAAATCTAAAATCTCAGAAGGTTGTAATTCCTCACTCAAAAGAAATACTTCTGAAGCTGAAGCTGCCTGCTTTGCAGCTGTATCAGCTCTCGCATTATCTTTTGAAATCTTATCCTGTTGCTTGGTATGAGCTACACATTTACAAATAGCTACTTTCTGAGGTAACTGAATAGATTCTAACAAATCTAAAATAAATTGCGCATGATTAATCGGTTTACCAGTAGATGTTATCATTCCTCTATTTTTCCACTGTTGTGCAAAAACATGTACAGTAGAAAAAGCATACTGGCTGTCAGTAAAAATGTTTACACATTTACCCTTTGCTAAGGTACAAGCCCTTGTCAAGGCAATCAATTCTGCTGCTTGTGCAGATAAGTTGTGTGGTAAAGACTTCGCTTCTAAAATCTCAGTATCAGAAACTACTGCATACTCCACTAGGTTCTGTAATGTAGGACCCATTCTGCATGAGCTGTCCATGTAATATGTCACCTCAGCATCATCCAAGGGAACATCCGTTAGATCTTTTCTAGGCAGTGTCTTTTGCTCAATCTCCTGCAGGCAGCTGTGTGGTGTGCCATCCGCAGGGGTTGGGAGCAAGATAGACGGGTTTAAAGTTGTACATCGTTCAATTGTCATATGAGGTTGGCTCAAGAGTATAGTCATACAGGAATGATGTCTAGCAGGAGAAATATATGCTACTTTTTCTTGCAGTAAAATAATTGCGAATGCATGAGGCACTCTCAATGTGAGAGGGTGGAACAACACTACTGAGGCCGAAGCCTGTACTGCCATTGCAGCTGCAACTACTGCTTGTACACAGTGGGGCAGGGATCGCGCCACTGGGTCCAGCTGTGAAGAATAATAAGCTATGGGGCGTTGCTTATCCCCATGTTGCTGTGTTAACACTGATGTCATGCAACCTTGCTTACAATCTACAGTTTGGAAAAAACGTTTATGATAGTTTGGTAATCCTAAAACTAATGAGGATGCTATCAGTTGTTTCAGTTTGCAGAAAGCTGAGTCTGCTTCTGGTGTCCATTGTAATAAATCTTGTGCTGCCCTAGGCTTCTTGTATATCAAGTTGGTCAGTGGAGCAGACTCCAAGGCATAGTTTGGAATCCAACACCGACAGAAATTAGTCGTGCCCAGGAAGGACATCATTTCTTTCTTGGTAGTCGGTTTGGGTGCTTGTAAAATTGCTATTTCCTATCTTCATCTAATGTTCTGCCTTCTTTGGATATTACATATCCCAGGTATTTAACCTGCTTTCTCCAAAGCTGCAATTTGTTTTTGTTTACTTTATGTCCTTGAGTGGCTAAAAATTGTAGTAATGCTATGGTATCTTCCCTGCATTATTGCTGGATGGGGGCTGCCAGCAGGATGTCGTCTACATAAAGTAAAATTTGGCTGCCTCTTGGTGGTCTAAATCCCGCCAAGTTGCTTGCCATCTCTTGTGCAAATATTGTTGGGCTTTCACAATACCCCTGTGGTAGTCACGTATATGTATACCTTTTCCCCTGAAATGTGAATGCAAACCAATGTTGGCTGTCAGGGTGTATCGGTATAGAAAATAACACATTGCTAATATCTACCACAGAAAAATACTTCTGTTGAGGCTTCAAATCATTTAATAGGGTGTGTGGATCTGGCACCGTAGGTGCTCTAGGTATTACTGCATCATTTACAGCTTGCAAGTCTTGGACCATACGCCATTCTCCATTTGCTTTCCTGACAGGAAATAAGGGTGTGTTACACGGTGAATCGGTAGATTCTACCAGTACTCCTTCCTTAAGTAAAGCTGCTATTATAGGTTTGATTCCTAGTTCTGCATCCTTTCTTAAGGGATACTGTCTCTTTTGAGGTCTGAATGCTGATTTTGGCATAATAGTAACTGGTCCTGCTGTACGAATTAGTCCTACATCTGATTTCCCTGTTTACCAGAGAGTTTCTGGTATGCTCCGTAAAGCTTTTTCTTCCTCTTCTAATAAGAGTGCTAATCAGCTGTCCTCGCTAGACTGCAAGTGTACAGCTGGGTGTGTCTGCATTATCCAATTTAACTTCTGCTTTTGTACTGCCTGTTCTGACAATTCTAACTCTGTTTGTTTTTCCCACTTGGTGACTTTTTCTCCAAGATCTGCCCATCTCATATCCTTGTCGTTAGTTAAACTAACATGTGGTAATTGATTAGATTTATAGAGTGCAAAGAATTCCTGGGGCAATGAACAGCTAACTACACTGTTCCCTTCTGTGTCCCAGTACAGATTATGTAATACTAATCTGTTTGCATGGTTTTTAAACAGTTCTTGCTCATATTCGGGCGGCACAGTGGTGCAGTGGTTAACATTGTCACCTCACAGCAAGAGGTTCTCCGGTTCGATTCTCGGCTGAGGTGCCTTTCTGTGTGGAGTTTGCATGTTCTCCCTGTGTTCGCGTGGGTTTCCTCCAGGTACTCCGGTTTCCTCCCACATTCCAAAGACATGCATCTGGAGCATTTCTCCCCGGGCCTCCACTGAAAACAGGCTCTGTGGAACCTAGTCGGACTTTCCCGGTCAACAAATGATAAATAAATAAATAAAATAAATAAATAATATTCCTTATCAGGTCCTGGTGTGCTACAATAATACTGTGCTTCCATACCCTGCATAGTCGGTACTACTGCTATGCCAAATATCTGCATAAGATCTCTGCCCAAAAGGTTCACTGGGCATTTTGCAGAAACAACAATTTTGCTTTTCTGGGTCATCCCTGAAACAGGGTCACTTATTGCTATGTTATGGGAGAGTGGCTCCCGATACAGCTGTCCATTAGCTGCTTTCACTAATATGTAATCAAGTGACTCCGAATTTTCTGGTAGTTTGAAAGGATGTATCAGTGTTCGTGAAGCCCCTGAGTCACACAGGAATTTAACTTCCCTCCCCTCTACCAGAAGTGTAACTTCCGGTTTTGTGTCTGCTAAACAGAGCTCTAGGCTTAATAATGCTAAGTCCAAAATTTTACTTTCTTCACCATCGGTGATTTCTTGTACTTCCTCTATTTCTTCTATCACATTCTCTATTCCCTCTATCACATTTACATTTGTCTTTTCTCGGTTACTCTCTTCTAGTGATTCTTGACTATCATATAATCAGTTCTCACCCTCCTTATATTCCATGGCTACCTTCTTATTTTGCTTGCAATCCCTTGCTAAATGTCCCTTCTTTCCGCACTTAAAATATTCACCCATTTTCTTTCTCTCTTCAAACTCTTCTGATCATTTATCAGATTGTTTGTTTCCCTGGGCATTTTTCTTGCCCTTTTTTTCGGACTGTACTACATAAACTTCTGCTCCATCTTCTACAGCAAATACTTGGGCTTTCTTTTTCTTTTTACTGTTAAAATGCCTTTAGGCATGCCTAGCATTTTCAAGTAGTGACTGTAATCTACTCGTACGATGGTCTACCATGTGCTTTGTAATAAAGCTGCTTATAGGCAAAATACTGCCTTTCAAAAATGCATTCTTTAATTGCTGCTCATACAGGGAATCATGTGTTTGGTCTTCAGTTACCTGCATTCCACAATGGTTGTTAAAACACTCTAATAATCTAGCATAATATCTGTCAACAGTTTCACCTTCCTGTTGAATGCATTGATTAATGCAAGTCCAGTCTGCCCTAGGCTTCCACTTCTCAGAGATTCGGTCTGTTAGACCTTTCACTCTGTTATCCAGTTCTGCGTTGCTATGTGGGAGTGGCTTATGTTCTGCATCACGGGGATTGCAGTTGCCACTGATCATGTGCCAATCTGGACTTACGATTTGTCTGACTACTTTTTCTACTTCTTCTCCATTTAAATGATAACTTAACCTCATGCCCTGTAAGTCTTCTAAGAATTTTCTAAAATTAACCTTTGGATGGGGAATTCCCTCTGTGGCTTTCCGGATATGTTCCGGTGTCCACGGTCTATATACTAGGAGAGTTGAGTCCTGTCCTGCCTGAGGATTTGGTACTTCTATGAGTGGACACATCTCTTCTTCACTCATAGCTCGTGAATTTTTGTTTATTTCATATAACTCAGTATCTCCTCTTAAGTTACGTGTTTGAGACCTAGTCTCGATGGGATCGCTAACATATGGTCTTGGCTTTGCGGTAACAGCCGGGTATAGCGGAGGTGGACCAGTTTGCCCACTCGCTTCATATTCTGGTGCGGGAAGCAGAGGGGGTGGAGGGGCTGATGCTATTACCAAATTATTATCTTCTTTATCTAAAAACATAGCTTTTGAATTATTACTTTTTTGTTCTCTACGGTTTGCTTCCTCAATCCACCTGTGTGCCTGAGGAATACCAAATTGACGTTGCTTTTTTACCTGTCCTTTTGCGTTGGTTTTAAGCTGTTCGACGAGTTTAATAAGCGAGGATTTTTCTAATTTGCCATTAAATACATATTTATTAACCCATTTTGTATAGTATCTAACATTGTCAGCATGCTGTAATTGCATATATTTTGCATCTTCAGTTAGCGGTGGGTCTTGGGAACTTTTTGTGCACTTATTACCCACATTGTTCTGACTGTTAAAAAATGTATCGTAACCCTTCTTATTTTCACGTGGTACCACGATTTTCTGTTTCACAGTTTATCTAGAATAACTGTCTTGCCTATTCTGTTTCCCTGATCTATGACAAGACTGCAATCTTTCTGTCCCTGACTTGTACAAAACAAATCTCCTGACAGATGATTCAAATCAAGTCCCTGATCTAAAACAGAAAAAGGTAAATCTCACCTTACCTGAGCCTCTGTGATTGACCGTCTCTGGTTCGTATACTAACTCATCCTCCAGTCGCAGATCAGAAAAGTGGCTGGCCTCTTTTGAATGACAATTCAGTCAGAGGTCTTTCAAAGCAGAGGAACCAATGTGGTCTCTTCCCCATACGGTTTCATGCCATCTGGCCCATCTGACCTGAGGCGAAGTGAGAGTTTCCGGTCTGAAGAACCAATCTGTCAAAGGAAAAACAACTTCAAAATGATCAACACATGGCAGGTTCAGGTTAAGTCACTTTAATCTTGCAGCAAGGAGACAAAAACGTGCTAATACAGTTTGTCTAACTAGAATCAGGAAGTGAAGCTCTTAAGTTCTTTCAATATTATTTCACAGCAGCTGTTTGTCCATGATTTTCTGCTGGCATATCAAGTTTACAAAAAAAACTTCCTAAGAAAAACAACGTGGCTTTGATGACCACCGGTCAGATATGACTTCTCACTATGCAATGTTACCATTCAAGGTACTATGGTTAATTTGAGCAGAAAGCAAGTACAGATCATAGTTCATTTCTTCAAGCAATCTTTGTTTGATGTACCTTTTCTTTTCCGCAGCTGTGCATGTTCTCATAACACGAACAGAGCGATCGTTCATATTCAATCACATTATAGAAAACAGTATTGTTCTATTCATTCACTATTCATTCATTTTCCTGACCTAGCAGATAATCACCTGCTTCTCAGTAAATTTCCAAAAGGCATAAACATTAATTTTTCTGTGCTAGCAAATACTAGGTCAGAGAGCATCTTGCAATTTCAGAAAGCATACTGCAGTTTGAAAAAAGCATCTTATAATTTCATACAGAATTAAGCTGTACATAGAATAGAATGAAATGTTAACCCTTTTAGCTTCTAATAAGCACTAAACATATACATTAATACATATTTTTCTAACAGAGATCCATTTCCTACCCTGCTGTGATGTCATCTGAGTTAGATTTTCTACACTAAAACCTTCACTTTGCAGGTAGTCCATAACCTCAGTTTCTATTTCTTTAAATTCTCCATTGCTAATCCTCTTTTCTACTTTTCGTCTTTGTTTTCTTATTTTATGTATTGTGATTTTTTTCTTGTTCCGCTGCCTTTGCCTGTATTTCTCTTCAAATATATTTGTTGCTGCTGTTTTTGTATAGGTTAGTTTTGCTTTTTGCTTTCCATAAATATTGCATCATATTAAATCTCTTTTTCTTTCCCAAGTCCATATTTCTTCTTCAGATGTCTTCTGCTCCTCTTGTTTCTCATTACTTTGTAGACTCATTGTTTCATCATGCTGCGCTATAACCTATTTCAGACTTTCTGCACTAATCCATTCACTTTGCAAGTATTCTATAACTTCATCTTCTATTTTTTTTACTTCTTTACTAATCTTCTGTTCTATGTTCCCTCTTTGTGAGCTTTTTTTTTAATTGTGAAATGTTCTATAACTGAATGCTTTTACCTGCATTTCTCTTCAAATATTTTTGGGTCTGGCTTTTTAGTATTGATTAATTTAGCTTTCTCCTTTGCAGAAATATTGCACCATATCAGACTTGTCTTTTTTCCCATGTCCATATGTCTTTTTTATACCTTTCACACATCTCTAGATATTGTTCTTTATATTTTCACACTTCCCCATTCTCTTCTTTATCCAAATTGCCCAAGGTGTCTTGGGATATATGATGTTTTTCATAAATCTGTTGTATTAATAAACACATTTTTTTATTTTAAGCTTCTGACAGCTTTAAACCTGCTTTCAGGATACTATTTATTGTATAAATTGTATTTTACAAGTAATTTGCTGTATATATCTGTTTTGCTTGACATGATTCATATGTGACCTACTAAACAACTCTAGAACATGCCATGAAATTTATATGTATGTTCCTACTACAAGAAATCCCTTAACTTAAAAGAAAAAAAAAACAATAAAACAGAAGATGTATAAGACAGAGGAAGACCTACATATAGCCTATAAGTCTGAATCAGCAAAACAATTAACCAAGCTCTGTAAAGAATTGCATTTATTATATGCAATGCAACACGTTATGAAGCAAAAACATTAGCTAAATATTCAGAATGGGTCCAAGCACCTTCTAAATTCCTTGCTAAATTTATAAATGTCAATAGATCCACTCCTCTAATAACAGACATCTTATAGCAGGATAAATATTATAATTCTAGAGTAGAGATAATAAAAATATATTCTCAAATCTATGGGGACCAGAACCTTTCATCTAACCCTCAGGAAAGAGGTCAACTTTTAAGTTGTCTACCATTTCCAAAAATGAATCAAAACCAACAGAATCTTCTTATTAGGCTGTTTGCTCAACAAGAAGTCTTACATTCAATCAATAATCTTAAGGCTGGTAAATCTCATGGTCCAGATGGTTTTATTGCTGAATTTTATAAAACATTTGCCCCAAAAGTTTCAAAAATATTATTCCATGTATTTAACTATATTAAAGAAAAAGGATTTAGGACTTAAATCTAAATAACTCTAAAACAATATTTATTCCTAAAAGCAACTCCAACATGCCCCTAAAGTACAGACCAATTACTATTATATATATATGGGTTCCTATGAGTTCATCGAAATGCCAAAACATGGACGCTCACTTCTTCGACACGAAAACATCGACTCTTCATATCATCGACATTTCACGTAAGCGATCCTCCCCCTCTCAGGACCCATGGTAGCACTTGTTTGTCTGCTACAGCGCATATGGTTCAAGTCACTACCTCCAATTTCCCTTGACAGCGTTGTAATTTACCTCGCAATACACACACAAGTGCTACCATGGGTCCTGAAAGGGGGAGGATCGCTTACGTGAAATGTCGATGATATGAAGAGTCGATGTTTTCGTGTCGAAGAAGTGAGCGTCGATGTTTTGGCATTTCGATGAACTCATAGGAACCCATATATATATATATATATATATATATATATATATATATATATATATATATAGTACACACACACACACACACACACACACACACACACACACACACATATATATATATATATATATATATACATACATATATATGCAGACATGAAAATATATGCTTCTTTATTAGCAAATAGACTGAAAATTATATTACGAAAACATTATTTCACCTAATCAATCAGGCTTCACTCAGGATAGACAAACTTATGATCATATGCTTAGCACTGATACTTTGATTACACTTTCTAACCAAAATAATAACTCACATTTTGTATTTGCTTTGGGTGCTGTAAAGGTTTTGATCAGCTTAATCTAGGATTTCTTTTTTCTGTTATGACAAAGTTGAATATACCATAATACTTCATTGATTGTATCAAAATTCTTTATACTAATGAATAAACAGCATTATACATAACATTTCTTCTTCTCTAATAAGAATTATTAATGGAACAAGACAAGGATGCCCATTATCTCCATATTTATTCAACATATACATAGAACCACTATTTCATTTAATAATACCGTACTCCTGAATTATAAAATATACAGATACCATTAATGGCATCTACAGATGACTTAAACCTTTACTTTTCTTTGCCTAAGACTGACTGAACTAAAATTCTGCATTCCATCTACACATTCTCCACATTTTCTAAATATATACCTATAATATACATATTCTGTCTTTAGAATAAAGCAAAACATAATCTGATTAACTATTTTCCTGATACAGAAATTAAATTAAGTTACACATTTAAGTATCTAGGTAAAAACCTTTGTCATGACCACATTCTTTTACATCAAGCAAACTTATTGAAATTATGGACTGCTATGAAGCTACACATCCTTAAATGGAACAAGCTTATCTCTTTTATCTAAAGTTGCTGTAATGAAAATGAACATATTCCCCAGATTTTTATTTCAAATTAATGCATAACATTTTAAAATTCAAAATAATTTTAAAAAGATTTTAACATTAATTTATCAAAATATCTCTGATTTCCAAAATCTATTATAATCAGCTATCAGAAACTGATGCACCCTAAAAATGTTGGTGGCTTAGCCCTCCCAGACTTTAAGACCTTGTTTGATACAATAAACTCTAATAAGCATATTTCAATAATAGAATTTAATCCAAATCATAATAATTTGAAGCCCATATGGGTTAAACTGTCATCTAGCTTCATATTTAAATATAATTGCAATCCTAGAGCTTTACGTTTTTCAAATGAGGAAAATCATAGACCTTTTAAAATACACAAATTATAATTAAAATCTTTCAGGATCTGATGAAAATGATTGACCTAAAAGAATCACTGTTGTTATTTCAACCGATCCATCTTAATCCAAACCAAAAATTAATTAACTTAATGACAAATCTTTCTAAATTCCCCTTACTTAAAGATAAAACTGTCTTTAACTTCTTCAACTATAAATTCTTTCAAATGTTGACATGACAGTCACTTTTAAGCTACCTAAAAACTATTATATAATTTTGAGACAAATAAAAGACCTTGTATCAAAGATTCTAGATAGCCCAAAAATTAATAAGCATAGTACAAATATGTGTAAACTATTATGAACTGCATTCACTTCTAAAAGGAAAATATCAAATGTATATAAATTAATAGCATCTATTCTTCTTCTTCTTTCGGCTTTTCCCGGTTAGGGGTCGCCACAGCGGATCACCTTGTCCGCACATTGAATGGCAGTGGAGTTTTACAGTGTCGAGTTGCCAGCCCGGCGCCCAACCTTCCACAGAAGGCACACTCACACGCACACCTAGGGCCAATTTAGAGTATCCAATCCACCTGCAGCATGTCTTTGGGATGTGGGAGGAAACCGGAGCACCCGGAGGAAACCCACGCGACCACAGGGAGGACATGCAGACTCCGCACAGAAGGCACCCCAGCCGAGGATCGAACCGGAGAACCTCTTGCTGTGAGGCAGCAATGCTAACCACTGCACCACCGTGGCCGCCCACAAATTAATAGCATCTATTAAATATCAAAATTCTATTGTTTATTCTAGTAACTGTACCACCTTAAATCCTTCAATTACACATAATCAAAAAAGTAAATCAATTCAATCATCTGCGCCCTTAAAAACAGGCTAGAGAAAATATTACATAAACCCCATTCTGGTTTAATACAACTTGATATACATGCACTAATTGCTGTTTTCTATTGATTAAACTTTATATAACCAGAAGCTGGCTTGACAGGGCAAAAAATGCCATTGGATTGATTTAAGCAAATTGCAATAAATTATATATCAGCATATAAGCTTATAAAATCCAATCAAAATAAATGTGCTTACTATAAATAATACTGGGAAAAACTTTATAACTTTATCTGATAATCAAGTTGCATGCATGTTTTTATATTTAAATATACATAAGAAACTAGCTATGGGAGCTAACAATATTAATTATCATCAGACTACCCCGTATCCTACTTGATTAATTTTGTTGCTGTTAATGTGAAGATATTTACAGGCATTCAACATTTTTGCACATAGTTAATGTTATAGAAATGATCCATCTGCTTTGTGTATCTTTAACTGATGTTTTTAACAAGTTCTTTAAAAACAATTAAATAACGATATTGGAAAAATATGTGTATGTTTTTCTTTGCACATATACAAGGTGTTTTCTTATAATTTTTATTTTATTTTTTTTTATTTATTTAATTATTTAACATTTGTTGACCGGGAATGTCTGACTAAGTTCCACAGAGCCTGTTTTCAGCGGAGACCTGGGGAGAAACGCTCCAGATGCATGTCTTTGGAATGTGGGAGGAAACCAGAGTACCCGGAGGAAACCCACGCGAACACAGGGAGAACATGCAAACTCCACACAGAAGGCACCCCA
This sequence comes from Protopterus annectens, assembly GCF_019279795.1. NCBI lineage: Eukaryota > Metazoa > Chordata > Ceratodontiformes > Protopteridae > Protopterus > Protopterus annectens. The sequence continues at coordinate 678,803,725 of NC_056726.1, read as the reverse complement.
GCCGAGAATCGAACCGGAGAACCTCTTGCTGTGAGGCGACAATGTTAACCACTGCACCACTGTGCACCACTGTGCCGCCTGGACCGGATTATGTACCGGAATTTATGCATTCCAGTATCTGGCTATTTTTGGAAAATTGAAAATTCATCCATGATAAGTTACAGGCCCTTTATCACTTGTTGTACCATCACCTAACATACTGCATTCTTTCCACAAAAAGGCAAGAAATCCTTAGAACTGGAATAGAAATCCAAGCAAAGAACAAACAACTGACCAGGAAGCCAAAGGCCACAGCAAATGAATCAAACAAAGGGATCACAGCAAATGTATCTAACAATGGTACCACAGCAAATGAATCCAACAATGGGACCACAGCAAATGAATCCAACAAAAGTACTGGATTAGTTTCTACCATTGTTGGATTCATTTGGTGTGGTCTTTGGCTTCCTGGTCAGTTGTTTGTTCTATGCAGCATTCTTTCCCCCATTTCTCACTCCCCATCATCCAATAGCTTACCCCACCTCCTTTGCTGATACAGCCACTATTAACACAAAGGCTTTCAGGGATACTGCACATCTGGACTGCATTCTTCACCTGGCTCATATAGTTTGTGATAGTGTTTTATTGTTTTGGTTGGGCGTCGGGCTGGCAACTCAGCACCATAAAAATTGACTGCCAATCATTAGCGGACCGGAGTTCCGTTGTGGCCACCCCTAACCAGGAAAAGCCGAAAAGACAAACAACAACTATCAGGCAAGCTGCGCATTTATACCAGAATCTGAAAAATTCAATAAGCAACCTATCAGATAATTGGTCACATGTTCATAAATATGGTACTGCAGGAATAAGGTTCACCTATCAGATAATTGAACACATAAGCATAAATACGATGCTGTAGGAATAGAATTCACCTAAATATAGTTTTGCCAGAATAAATCCTACATAAATGCCGTATTCTCTTTCTGTAGGCATATAAATGCAGCCATATTAAAGCAGGCCTATATCTTCATTTTATGTTACATTTTACATGCAGTTTCAGTAAGTGCAGTTTCAATAGAAAGGAATGTTTCAATGAAAGATGTGAATAAGCTCAGTGAAATAACCTTCAGGCCAAAGGACTGATAAGGATGAGACGTGATAACAGAATGTGCAGAACATTGGTACAAGAACAGATTTTGTTTACATGGTACAAGGCTTGGGAAGTAAGGTTAAACAGGATATAGAACTTATAGGAAACTTACAGGGTTTTAACATTATGAGGGATACTTTCTAGTTAGAATTCAGTTTGGTTGAGATACTGAGAAGAGTGAGTGGAGCATTTTATATTCACCCATACTGCTGTATCAACTACAGCTGTACTATATTGTAATCAGTTTATTAGGTGTGTATCAAGTGTGTGTATGGAAGCTTTTTATATTCACCCAAACTACTATGTCAACTATAATTGTAATACATTGTCATTAGTTTGATTGTGTGTATCAAATGTTTGTATATATTCTAAATGTACTACTGTTTTAAGATTGTTTTCCTCCATTTGTGCTGTATATACTCAAAATGTTTGCCTTGTGATGTACTATACATCTTATTTGTGTTTCTTGAGGAACTTTTTTCCCCAGGTCTCCACTGGAAATGGACTCTGCATGGCCCACTGAACTTTCCCGGTAAACAAAGGCCAATAAATAAGTAAATACAGCAGTTTACTTAGATACTGAGAAGATTGAGTACAGTTATTCAGAAGTCAGAAAAAGTCCAAAAACTACTGAAAACAGTGCAGTTTGTCTTAATTTTGCCATTATATAAGGAAAAAAACAATTCTGAATTCAGATTTACAACAGACAGTATAATTCAATCTGGTTTAGTTTGTCAGTATATGGCTTTAGTTTGTCAGTATATGGCTTGTTTTGATCTTGTTGAATTACTGTGTCTGCCCCACAATTCATGCCGCAACTATATAATAAACCACATGTATGAGACCTGCAGTGTCTACACACTTTTATTCTGAAAGGAACAAGATTTGGCACATAAAGGAGAAACTGAGATATTTGGAACTTGTTCAGCACAGCTCCAGGAAATTAAAAATAAAGACATTTATGCCTTTTCTTACTGATGCATTATAATTGAGTATCAGAAACAAGTTGTTAGTGGAAATGGGTCACCATTTTACAACTGATTTGGTAATGACCTGCTGCTATTGTTTTAGAGGTTCATAGGTTCATAGATCAGTGCTAGGCTAACTACCCTTCTGGGCCATTTTAAGTCTTGCCCATTTCCTTTTTTTGTGCTCAAATTCACTTCTTCTATTAGGTTAAGACCTTACCCTTCCCATGGTTGATAATTATATAACATCACTAATGAGAATAACTGAGATTATACCATAGATAGTTTGAGGAGATCCGAGCATTTAGAACTTTCCCCTGTCCATTATTAATATAGGCCCTTGGTACATATACAAATAACCCCTTAAGGATATCAAATATTTTAGCTATATGGCTTCTGACTTTTTACTTTTTTTCTTTTTAAGTCTCTGTGGATACATTTAGGTCAATAAAGCCAAACCCCACTAGCTGTGGATATGCATGTTTCAGCCTTCGTATGACCTCATCAGCACAGCATAAGTGGACTGTTTGGCTAGATTTTGACACACAAGGTCTTTATACCAAGCTGATGTACATAACCATTAAGATATCTACAAAACATTATAACCAACAACCAGACCAAAAAGTAAAAAGGTCACACAGACAAACCAATTGGTAAAAACTACAAGAAAAACCAAGCCAAGCTAGAGTTATGACTGTGTGATACCTTAAATATCCTGAAATAGAGGCCAATGGGATATATGTAAATAACCCCTTAAGGAGACCAAGTCTTTCAGCTATATGGCTTCTGAATGTTCATGACTTTTTACTTTTTGTTTTTAAGTCTTTGTGGATACATTCAAGCCAATAAAGTCAAACCTCACTAGCTGTGGACATATATGTTTCTGCCTTATGGTCAACTCTTCAGCACAGCATAAGTAGACTGTTTGACAATAGTTTAGAAACACAGGGTCTTTAAACCCAACTGATGTCCATAGCCATTAAGGTGCCTGCAAAACATCCCAATCAAAAGACCCCAATTAGGGTGCTGTGTTTGTAGGCTACCAATATCATAATTTATGATATCCACGACTATCCTCTCTATAGCTTTGCATATCAGGCTAATCAAGATGATGGATTGGTAATTCTCTGAGTAACCATTGCAGTCCACAATTCATTTGGTATGAAGCATGTTTGGAGGCTGTAGTTGAACAGAGATTCTCTTGGGATGAATAGTTTATGTTTCATGCTATTAAGGGGATATTATCAGGACCCATCAATGTAGTGTTCCTGACCTTGGAGAGTGCCTTGAGGATCCTCACTATAGTGCTGGTTGGGAAGTGATGGATGTTGGAATTTATTGAGAAAAATTATTCCATTTTGATTTTCTAACTGATGTCATAAGTCTTTGATGTGCAGCATGGTATTTTGTGTGAGATACTATTGCTCCCTAAGAGTCTATAAATTCTTAAGGCTGTACAGGTAATCACTTTGCATTCTGCATGGAGGTACAGCAGTGTTTATGCAAGCATACTAAATACAAACATCACATAATTTTTTTTAACCTTTGTAGTAGAGTGGCATTATGGGGTGAGTAAAGTGAGACTGGGAAAGGCTGAAGTTAATCCTAGGTGGATGAGCATGGATTACTATTGATTTTATGGCCTATGTGGTTAGAAGATGAGAAATTGTATATGACACTTTCAATTGTATTAAGATTTTGTCATTCTGTGTGCTTGGTAAAGGAAATGGTGTAATCCTAGCAGACACATAGATATCTTTCTTCTGCTCTGTTAGTAAATATTACCTTTTTGACTAAATATTATCATATGTAGAGTTGTAGCAGCTATTTCTGTGTGCACTGAATAATATAACAGTAGATTTTTGGGGGTGCTATTTCCTACTCTATTTGACTAATAAACAGGAAAAAAGCACCAGCAAGCTGTAACCACCTTAAAACATTTAATGTGTTCCACAGCAAGCAAAGCACAACACAGCACATGTTTTAAGGTGGTTATGGCTTGCTGGTGCTTTTTTCCTGTTTATTGGTTTTGTTTTGGGAACCTCATCCTCCTGGACTTGGTTTTCTATTTGACTAATCCCTATCCATATTGTTCTAAAGTCTGTCTGTAGATTATTCATCAGTATGGAGTAATTCCTCTGGCTTCTTGTTAAAGGCCTATAGCTAGAGTGATACTGCCCACTTATAGAATGCAGTGCAAATCAGGAGGTCAAATGCAGATCACGTATAAACATTGAGAAAAACGGTGGACCTAACTAATTGTGATGCCTAGACTGAAAAGGAAGCCCATCATATCAGTTATGTTTTCCTTTAACTATTCTGCTGTAGTCCATTCAGAAGGGTTCTTTTGACCCTCGGACTGCCTAACACAATCAGAGGTGCCTGCTTGAAAACTTGCTTGTACAGGTCTCATCATAAGTGAATGTATTCTAATGGGGTTTTGCAGAAGTTGGCTTCTCTTTTCAAGTGAGTTTCCTTGTAGCAGATGTCTAAATTTGGGTGAATAATGTTATGTTCTGTAGTCCACAGTATGCAGTTATGCAGTGAAAAAAATTACATAAAATGCTGAATCTGGCAGAGACAAATTTTGCAGTATCTTTCGACTAAAGGAATGCCAGACACTTTATTTAATTTAATTGAAATGTGGCGTTTTGGTGACTGAACTTCACTTGACTGATATCTTCCAGTCAAAAAAAAAAAGCATTTGCCATTATATAACTTAGTTATAGAATTAAATATATAACTATTTACAGAACTAACTAGAGAACACAAGCTATTTTTATAGAGTCCCCAAACTGGACTGAGTCCCTCAAGGCCACATCCTGGTACCTTTGTTTCTTTCAACTTTTATAAAAAAATACCCAATGATCTTCACAGTTTGTCAATAATACTACATGCTGACGACACGGTCATATGTAGGGCCAATCCCAACCAAACCAGGCTAGAAAAGCTACTCTAGGGAGACCTTCCAACACTCAGCCCTTCTCTCACATCTAAGAAAAAAGCTTTTTCTTAGCCCACATAAAACAATGTTCAAAACATTAAGTTAACTGCAAAAATGTCCAAATAAAAACCAAAACACCACATAAAAAAGTCCCACTGGAAAAAAAAACACATAATCAAAATGATCCTGGCAAGCCAGAATATTCACTGTATAATACCTTAACCTTCATTTGAAAGAAACCCATTGAAAAGATGCAAATCGCCCCTTAAGGACAACCAGATGTTCTAGTCACATTACTTCTGAATGTTTCCTGGCAATTTAGTCCTTAGTGAGGCACTCAAGGGTCAATAAAGACATAAGCCACTATCTGTAGATGTGACTAGCCAAACTATCAAATTACGCTGCGATAAGCCAATAAAAAGGGCAAAACATGTAGAATTGGCTAAAGGTGTTTGGCAACATAGCATACTCTGCAGCAGGCAAGCTGCATTTAGGATTAACATCATGAAAGTATTTCACTCTTGGTTTTCATTGACTTTTCTTACACCCCCCCATCCACACTTGTGGCTTTGCATGGTCCCCATTATTTATTCATTTATTTATTTATTGGTGGGGGGTATTTCATACTGTCCAGCACTATTCTTTAATTTTCTCTCAGGATTATATATTTAAATTTTGAATGAGCCAGTAATCAAAAAAGTCAGAAGCAGGAATAGCTGTTAACACAAAATGGGAGGCCAAAGTTCAAAGAGAATTTCAAAAAAAGCCAGAATGAGACAGAGTGACACGTTATTTTCAACAATGTACAGTGAAAAAGTTACTTATACATTTGGTACATATCTGTAGCATATTGTCAAAGTCTTTCTCAGATGTTTACACCAGCACTAGTGTACAGGGACAGAGATTCCAGGACTTTGTCAATACAAACTCCCTGGAACAATTAGTCAGAGTATCCTCTATGGGGAATAACACCTTGGATTGTGTCCTTACTAACATAGGAGCATCCTGCATGATACCTTGTGTATCTTCATCACTTGTTAGGTCAGACCATGGATCAGTCTTCTTCGAAATAAAACTGAAACCAGAGATCCTGTCCACCCAAGATTCCTTTAGAAATTTCATTTGAGACAACATCCTATTACTAAGTGATATATCGGCAAGCTTCAAATCCCCAACAAACCCAGTTAATTCCACTAAATACACAATAATGTATACCACCACACTATAACAGCATTTAAACAGCTGAATAGATGCAGCTGTACCCCATAGGGGCAAGTGTATATAAACAAATCCGCATGGTGGAATGATAATATCAACAAACTTTATAATAAAAGAAAAAGGATTTTGACCAATGTAACAAGAGTAATTCAAAGAATGGTAGATCTCTTGTCGGTGAAATAAACAAATAACTCAGGAGTTTAATAAAATCCACCAAAGTCAAGTTTGAGGCTAAAATAGTGACCATAGCCAAAGACAATCACAGAGCATTTTTTATTTATGTTCATAATCTCAAAAGCACAATTCAGCAATGCACTAAAGATGTTACCTACACTGAGGTGGAAGATATAGAGAACCTACTGGCCAATAAATTCAGCTCTTACTTTACCCCTGTCTCCCCTCCATATGTCACTTAAGATATAACAGAGACTGTCTCATCTCCAGCTATCTCATAAGACCAAATCCTAAAAGTGCTATCAAAACTAAGTTCTAAAAGTGCTATCAAAACCTAAAAATACTGAATCATTATGTTCTAACAATATCATTGGATGCATCTTAAATACCAAGAAGCATGATTTAGCCACACCACTACCAGCATTAGTAAATCTCAGCCTCTATACAGGTTTTGTACCAAATGAATAGAGAACAGTGACAGTCATTGCCCTGTATAAGAGAGGACCTTCCACAGACTCAGGCAATTATAGACCCATAAGTCTGACCAGCCTCATAGGCAAAGCCATGGGAAGACTTATCATGGAATTAATTCTTCAGGACATAGAAAACCTCCAAACACTGAACCCATCTCAGTTTGGATTCATTGAGGGCAGGTCGTGCTTACTCAACTTGCTGGATATTTTTGGAATGATCACCAAAGCAATGGATGAAGGTAAAATTGTACACATCACATACTTCAACTTGACCAAAGCTTTTGAAAATTTCCTCACTCAAGCATGGTAAAAAAGCTAAATAAACTGGGAATAATAGTAAAAGCCAAAAGGGATATGGCTGATTAAGTTTGCAAATGATTGCAAGGAAGGAGCATTCACGGAGTCCCCAAAAGACTTAGCCATCCACCAGGAAGGTTTGTCTCAAATAAATAACTGATGTCAAAATCATAGTCTGAAATTAAATGCCAACAAATGTATTGTTGTATCTGTGACACAGCCAGCCCAGCTATCTGGAATTTTGTAAATAATTCTATGTCATTTGTGAATATTGATATGATTTATGCAGAACTGTATGTTATGTACTGAACTTCAAGAATGTAACCACAACATACCCTGCTAAAAAATAGAAGATTAACTTACAAAACTTCAAGAAAATAAGTTGAAATTAAGTGCTTTGCAATGTGCTATAAAAGTTAGTTTCATTGCAGCAAGAAGACAGGATATCTAGAGCTAGAAAGTGTTTCTATTGTCTTGGAGAGAAGCATTTTCTATCTTTAAAATTTAAAGTGTTTTATTGCTCTATGTCTTCATAGAAGCTGCACATCTGAGAGATAAGTACTTCTCACACAGAGATGTAAAAATTCTGTTAGTATCCATTAGCCTGGGAAATTAATAGAGGTGACAAAGAGTGATGTCATCAAAACTGACCCAGCAGTAATGCTTGATAGTAATTTGAGAACTCTGTCAGAGAGAGACTGTGTACATTTTGTATCTTGTCTTGGACCTAGCAAAAACATCCACTCATTTGCATTTGCCTTGCTCTGTAAGTAAGTTATTTAGGGCATAGTATCTGTCAGATTTAGATAGGCATATAGTAAAGATCAGTTTAGATGTTTTCTATATTTATTTGAGACTGTCCTGCAATGTTATTGTAAAATATTTCCTGTTATTCTGAACTTTGAGGTAACTGTGTTGTTTAAGTATTGTCTCTTTCTTTTATTATTATTAAATATATTTAAACCTATCTTTGTGACTGATATTTGTGAGACATATTTAAGCTCTTAGAATACTTGCATATGTATTTGGTGACACTGTACAGGTCACTCGTAAATGACCTTGCTCTTGGTCACAGTTACCATTTTGATACTAGTAACATTACACAGTAGGATTTTTCACCCTTTGTAAGGGCCTTAAGTAGCTGATAAAGACGGGTTGGTGGCAATGATAACTAATAAAATCCAAGTGGAGGCAAATGTACACAACATGAAACCAATAAAAACCATGAAAATTGCACTGAAAGTGACCCAATGAAGCCACTGACGAAGGCAAACAGTATATGTAACGTTTTATTAAAGAATAAATCACACTAAAAACACTCCATCTCCATTAACGCTGTTTAAAAATCCGTTTTCATTTCATCACACTTCATCAGATGTGGGTTAGAGTGAAGACTGCCCTTTTATATACAATCAAACCTGTGTCATCAAACAACTTTGAGCAAACCAAAATGAATTTCTAATATAAAATAAGTTAAACATTTTCAAATTGTAATAAGAACGTTAAAAAATATTTATATTAATATTTATTACCAAAGATATAATGACTATGGAATAAATTAAAACACAATTAGATTAGCACAGGATGTTCATGAGTGTAAGTAAATAAATGAAAGCTATTAAGTTAATAAAAATTATACATTCCTTGTTTCATTTGTACATCCATGTCCATGAGCCATCTGCTGGTTAATAGGAGCAAATTATATAAATAGCTATAAAAACCATGGGATATAAATAACAATCTTTGCATATTTAAATAATAAATAAAATAGTAAAACACTGTTCCAAAAATGTCATATACATAAAAATGTATATCAATATAAAATGTTATAAAACCTATATGAGCAGAAAAATGTATATCAGTGCAAAAAACTTTTCGTGAACCATTCGTAAACGTTATAATTTAGCTGCTCTCAATTTTAAAAGTGGGGCAAGTGATAAGTGTTCATTTAATCCTGGTCTTTTACTGGCCTGCAAAGTCACTTGCCACCACAATTCTCTATATTCAATAGTTTCTTCCCACGTGCCGCCTCGTCCACCTATATTTACTTTTTCTAATACAAAGAAAAGAAAGAAGGCATTTAAACATTCCAAAGAATGCTTAAATAAAGCATTGTTATCTTTTTTAGTCTGGATGTCATAGGAATGCTCATAAATTCTTTTCTTTAACCTTCTTTCAGTTTTCCATATGTAGAAAGATTGGCAATGGTGGCATGTGGCTAAATAAACTAAACCTGCTCTTTCACAATTACTAAATTCTTTACTTTTTAACTCAACTTTCCTACTTTCCAAAATATAGGATTCTTTAATCAAAATATCTTCACATTGTAAACAACGCCCACATTTAATAGTTCCATGTCTCATTCTACCATATCCTATCTGAGCATTGTTAGTGTTATTTTGTAATAAGTTTTTCAATTTCCTTGCATTCTTGTAAACTACTTTAAAATTATCTTTGTTAAGCATTTCAAGGTCAGTAAATAAATAGACAAATGAACAAGCAGATACAAAATTACTGTAATCACGGTAAGTTACATGCAAATGGTTTTAATTTAAATGCATTATTTTGTCAGTATGGTTTAAAGCTTTATAGGTTCATAGATGTGTACTAGGCTAATGGCCCTGGGGCCTTTACAAGCCTAGCCATAGGATTACCCTGGCATAGTTCCACCCGACTTTAGTTTCCAGTGCTTCTGTCAATTAGAGCCACTGGAGTGATCCCTGGGGTGAATTTTCTGTTTCCCATCCACTCATCAAGATTTCTCTTGAAGAGGGTCAACAAGGGGCGCTGCTTGACATGTATGGGAAGTCTGTTCCATAGCATGGGCAGTCTCTGGGTTATGAACCTGTCCCTCCAGCATGTTCTGTTAATTGAGCGTGTGGTGTGGAGGGGTTGGGATTTCTTTAGATGTAGCATTTCTAACAGAGCTGGGTCAGACATGGATTTGTAAGTCAAGCAGAGTCCCTTCTAAGTAGGCAATATGAGACAGAGAATAGTTGGAGTTTTTTGAGTCTGTCCATATAGGACAAGTGTTTAAGGCCTAGAATCCTCTTTGTGAGGTACTTTTGTGGCCGCTCCAGTTGTTGCAGGGGTCTAGTGAGGTACATGCCAAATGGGGCATTGTACTTGATGACTGGCCTAATGAGGAAAGAGTAGAGGGAGACAATGACCTCTTTCTTCCTGGATGCAAAACCCTTAGTAATGAGATATGCCACACAGAAGGACTTTCTGACCACAGTGGCAATGTGATGATCAAAAAAGAGGTTGCTGTCAACATATGTTCCCAGATCTCTTATAACACCTTTTGTGTTCAGTGGACTACCATCAATGTGATAATACATGGGAACTGGGTTTTTTCCCAAAGGGGATGACGACCCATTTTTTGGCATTGAGTTTAAGGCCATGGTTCTGACACCAGTCGTTGGTCTCAGTGAGGCCATTCTGTAGGATGTCAACATCACTAAGGGAGTGAATAATAGCTCCCAAATTGCTATCGTCTGCAAACTTTGTCAGCCAAAGTCTCTTCCTGTTGGCCTGGACTTCAGAGAAATAGATACCAAACAGGAGAGGACCCAGGACCAAACTCTGTGGGACTCCACTTGTGACTAGTCAGCAGTCTGACTTGGAGTCAGCTACTTTCACACTGTGGGTTCTAGCCGTGAGACAGGTTTCAACCCACCTAGTGATATAGGGGTTGATGCCAAGCTTAGTGAGTTTTTCTATTATTCCTGAGTAAGGAATGGTATCAAAAGCCTTGGCCAGATGAAGGTAGGCTGTATGAATCACCTTGCCTTCATCCACATCTCGGGTGACTGACTCAAAGACGTCGACCAAGCTGAGTAGGCATGATCTACCCTACAAAACCAAACTATGTGGGATCCAGAGATTGGAGATTCACTATATCCTTGTTTATTAGGTCCATGATAATGTGTTACATAGCTTTGCATATCAGACTTGTCAGGCTAATAGGGCGATAGTCCCCAGGGTGTGTAGTCACTCCTCCTTTATGGAGAGGGATGACTGCAGCAGTGCGGCATTCAGTAGGGACAAAGCCTGAGGTGAGGCTGTGATTGAACAGGGCACACAGGTGAGGTGCCAGTTCACTCTGTAGTTCATGTAGAACACAACCAGGGATATTGTCAGGTCCCATAGAAGCTGTATTCTTGGCCTTGGATAGTGTTTTAACCTGTACAGCAGTAATACTGGGTGCCTGGCAATCTACTGGTATTGTAATTGGTCCCTTGTTGGGGGGAGAGAGGTAAAGTTGGCACTGATTCTGTTGGCCAGTATACTGGCAATATCTGTTGGCTTGATATAGGAGGTACCATTGTGCAGTAGCTCAGAGCAAATCTGGGTATTGCCGTGGAGATTCTTTACATAACTATAGAAGGTCTTGTGGTTGTCTTTGCTATCTGCTGCAATTCTGCTTTCATAGCTACCTTTAGAGGATTTGATGAGGGATCTCAACTCTTTGTGGAGGCTGATAAGGGAGTTTTTCCAGTCTTGGGACTTCACCTTATTCCCCCTCAGTTTCCTCCTTCTGTTGTAGAGTTTGTTTATGACAGGGGACAACCAGATTGGCTTCCTTTTTTGGGAGGAGAGTGTCTTAGTTCTATTGGGTGTGGTGAGATCCATGCATTTGTGTACGTGTTTGTACAGAGGATTGGTGTATGATTCTGCAGTCACACAACTATTCTCCATTTGCATAGGTACTGTGAAGTTAGCCACCTCTGTTTTTAGGAGCCCAAAGTTAGCTTTGGAGAAGTTTTTCATGGTGATTACCTTTGCAGGGGTGGGTGTGGGAGGGATGTGGATTTCCAAGGTGATTAGTTTGTGGTCAGATCTAACCAGGGGGGAGCTGACTATTGGTGTAGAGCAACAATCGCCCATGTTAGTAATGCCCAGGTCAAGGATGTTGCTACCTCTAGTGGGGGTAAGAACAAGTTGGTCCAGGACATTGGAATTAATGAACTGTAGGAAATCTTGGGCAAGTGTATTGGTACATGACTAGTTTACACAGTTAATGGAGCTGTAGGTGAAGTTGCCTAGTAAAAGAGTGCTAGGTTAGACCCTAATATTCTCCAGGGTGCTTAGGAATGTGGAGTGTGAGTCTTGGGACATGGTTGGGGACCTATAGCAGGCTATGACCTGAATCGTTGTCTTAACCAATGTTAGCTGCATCTGAAGCATCTCTGATGCATTATCTTGGGCTACCAGTCTGGAGGTGTGTGCAACCTTTATGAATATGAAAACACCACCACCTTTGGAGTTTTGGTCCAGGTTCTGGGGCCAAATGATGTGGAATGAGTTATAGCCTGGTAGTGCAGGGGTGGTTTCTGCTGCCTTGAACTAGGTCTCTGTTACAGCACAAATGTTGATGTTCTCCATTTTAAGGAGTGCCTCGAGCCTGTGCATTTTGAGATTTAGACTTCTAGCATTAAGCAACATGACCCTCAGATTGCATTTGTTTGTAGCTATTATGGTGGTAATTTGGTTTTTGGAACACCACCTAAAAAAGGCAAAAAAGGCACTATGGGGTGCCAAGAGCCTTGGCCAGTATCCGGAAGTCCAGGGTTGACAGATGATGGCCATCTCTGGCAAAGCATTGAGGTCTGTCAATCACGTCATCTCAGGTTGACAGATACTGGATCCCCTTAGAATGACACCAGAAGCTTAGCCAATTGTTGAATCAGTCAGTTTCTGCTTGGTGATGGTAGGATGCTGCTCAAGACTAGGGTCATACCCACCTGGGCTACATAATCCGAGAGCTCCTCCATGTCTCTTTTCATGTATTCCAGAGAGGTACATCTCAGGTCATTCACACCCACATGTACAATGACAGAGTCATATTTATATCTGTTGATGAGGGACCTGAGTGCGTGCGTTACGTGGCAGATCCCAGCACCTGAAGGGCAGCTGACTATTACTTTCTCCTTATTCAACCCAGTGAGTTGTACATCAGTATATCTCACTGTCAAGTCACCTATGACTAGTGTGTTGGGCATGCTGTTTTGCCTTAGGGGCTTTAGTTGAGTGGCACACTATTTAGGAGAGTTATGTGTCTCATGATTAGTGTTGTGTTGGTCGAGTGTGTTTCTGCCTTGGAGGTAGATTCTTATTGATAGCCTCCACCAAGGTGGGTGTGTGATTTGTATTTTTATGAGAAGGCAGTGCTGGTGTGTGTTCCAGAGGGCTCTGTGTTCCATGTGGTGTGGAGCAAGTGTTGACCTCCTCCTCTTGACCAGCTATTCCGGTCTTGGCTGGAGGGTGCGTGGCTTCCAGTTTGGATATATAAGTGCATCTCTTGCAAGTCTGAGTGTTGGAAGGTAAGAGGAGTGGGTTGTCAGTGTACATGAGGCAGTTGTTACATTGCCTCAAGATGCCCAAGTTCACAAGGTTAATAGGAGAAAGCACAGGGAACTGACCTTTAGACATGCCTTGAGGGATGGTCATTGATAATAAGTACTGGATCTGTTTCCTTGTAGAATGTTTAGTACTGGTAGCATTTTTGTGTGCTACAATAATTGCTACAAGACGTCTGGTAAAGTGCTAGACTAATAATCTAGTAAAAGTGCAGGAGAGGAGGGAACTAGTAGATCTAAGGGAAAAATTGAAGAGCAGACTCTAGCACTGCTCAGAAGCTTACAAACAGTCCTGGATACAGCAAGTCTGTATCTGGACTAGACTAGTTACAGAAAAGGTGGGGAAACAAGCACAAACATGGGCTTTTAAACTGGAAAGTTGAGAGAGAGATGGACAAACTGTCCAAAAGGCCAATAAACCACAATATCTGGGCCAGAAACCACTCCTCTTGTGGTAGATAGGCTACCACTCCCACTTGATAAGCTATAAGGCTTCCCTTCAACACAGAAAGGGTTGGGGGGCTCAGAAGCTTACAAGCAGTCCTGGATATAGCAAATCTGTATCTGGACTAGACTAGTTACAGTAAAGTGGGGAAACAAGTCCCAATGTGAGCTTTTAAATCAGAAAGTTGAGAGAGATGGAAAAACTGCCCAAACGACCAATAAATACAATTTCTGGACCAGAAACCACTCCTTATGTGGTATATAGGCTACCTAGTGCTTACCACTCCCACTGATAAGCTAGAAGGCTTCCTTCTAACACAGAAAGGCTTGGGGGGCTTAAGAGCTAGCAAACAGTCCTGGATACAGCAAATGTGTATCTGGACATGACTAGATGCAGGAAAGGGGGGAAACAAGTGCAAATGCGGGCTTTTAAATCTTTTTATAGTTCAGTTGTCTCATGTAGAATTAATGCAAAGAACAGGATTAATGCTCAGGACATCTTAAAATGTGTTCCTAGAAAAATGTCCAGATAAAATCTGCACTTTATCCTGTTACTTTAAATAAAACTGTAAGACTGCTATGACAGATTGCATGGGAAAAATAACTAATGTCATTCCTAAGTTACAATAATTTTCTGCAATATATGTCAAAGAAAGGCAGAAAAGTATACATGGGAACAATTCTTCCAGGCTATGCTTATTTTACAAGCATACATTGGAACTCCACATTTCTTATTATCGTGGCACTAAACGTAGCACATACTGCATTACTAAATGAGCTAAAATGTGAACATATGGGCAGATCTGGGCAATCTGCAGTTACTTGAGATTATTTCCCAGCTTTCATGTACTCATTAAACTATATATTATTTTAATGAATTGCTGTTTATTAACCAGGTAGCTCTTACACCGATCAAGACTCATTTGAATTGGCATCTTGAAGAGAAAGCTTCCGAAGTGTAAGCCAATAGACTCATGTTCCTACTGTAACTGGACAAAGTAAGCAACATGTCTTTTGGAAGTGAAATGAAACCAGACCACTTTACGAATTTCCACACAGACAAGATAATATCTAAACTGTATCCATACAGCATTCAAAAGTGAGGATCCAAACCAGAACTGACAGAGATCAACTCTTAGTCTAGAAAATGAGAAAATGGGGCAGACTTGTTCATTTTAATATGAGAATACATTTTATTCTATAACTCCTAACTGTGTTATGGACTAATTCTGTGGTGAAGTAGGCACTGTTTTGTTTACTCTTCTTCACTCCCAGCTGGAGAAGAGAACTATGCTCTGGCTGCCCAGTCCAACATTTCCCGTTAAAATGTCTTCTAGTAATTTGAGTATACTAGGAACAAAACACAATCAGCATTTGTGGGAGTTATTCCCTTTGCATCAGCTGGCTGGAATGATTTGCACATTTGGTCTGATTTTTCCTTGTGTAAAGGATACTCCTGACAGATGTGTCACTTGAAGGAAGGGAGGGAGGAATTAAATCACTTGTGTTTTGTGTCCCTTTATTTGATTACTTTCTCACAAGAATTAAATTTAGTGTGACTGTGAACCATTTTGTTTATTCTTAAACTTTCAGAATAAAAAATGATTAACCATGTAGTACTGAATAATTAGCAAACAGGTAACTCACTGCACAAACATGCTTCTTGAGAAACAATGGAAAATTAAAAAAATGCATGCCATTTCTTCTCATTTCACGTTTTAATAGTTGTTCAAAAGATTAATTTAAATAGGGCAGTATATCAGTATTTCAAATGGCATGTGATTTTATATTGAGCACACACATACACTGATAGATGCGCACACACACACACACACACACACACACACACACACACACACACACACACACACACACAAAGAGAGAGAGAGGGTGGCGGACATACCACACACCCAATACAAGGCATATATTTGTGTGTGTGTGTGTGTGTGTGGGGGTTATGTGTGTTTGTAAAATAAAGCAAATTCTTTATTGCACTGTCACCACAGCACAGATTATTTAATTTAAGACTACTGAATTATCACATATTCATTCCAGCACCACTTATCACCTTAAATGCAGTAATAAATATATATATATATATATATATATATATATATATATATATATATATATATATATATATATAATATATATATATATATATATATATATGTGTGTGTGTGTGTGTGTGTGTGTGTGTGTGTGCATATATCTATATTTCGAAGAAAATGTTATATTGGGGGACAGGAAAGGAAAGTAAGAATTGCAGTAGCAAATAATTTTAAGTGTATGCTATTCACTAGGACTGAATAAAGTTATTAACCTAAAATGTGAACTTAAGGTGTTTTAGATGAGGTTTCAATGCTATTTATGTTCTTTTTGGCATAAAGAATGATTTTTTTTTAATTTTATATTAAATTGTGTTGAGTATTCAGAAAGCTGAGGTCTGTAATATTAATAGTGTCTCACTGTTATAATCTACTGGTGCTATGGAGCTAATTAGTGATTCAGAGACATGTAGAAGTTAAATGGAAGAAAAGATCATTAGTGACTTGTGCAAATCTCTGAACTGAGCATTTCATATAGCTGACACAGTTTTCCCATTTGAATCCATGCAGTAACCAACAGACTCACGCATTCACACAAATTTTGAAACACATTGGGAGTCACACTGACACCCAGATAGGCACACTCATAAACTGATGCAGCCTCATTGAATGCACTTAGCTTTCACTTGCATTATCACAGCTCATAACTTCCTTTACAAACTACAGATGTTAAATTTAGAAGCTGAGTTGGATTCTATCAAGTTACTATTCACAGCATTATCAGCTTCATCTTATCCCTGAATGTTTACTGACTAGCACACAATGCACAACGAAAGAGCTAGAGAACCTGTGATCAGAGGAAAGATGCATGCAGTATTACTGCTTCATATGTCAGCAATGTATCTTATTTAATACTCGTTTTAGTGAAATTGCAGGTGCTTCCTCTTAAATGGATGCTCCAAAATGTGCACATTGAATACACATACATAATGAAAACAATTAGGTGATAAACTCATCAGCAAAAGTCTGTGTGTGTGTGTGTGTGTGTGTGTGTGTGTGTGTGTGTGTGTGTGTGTGTGTGTGTGTGTGTGTGTGTGTTTGTGTGAACATTATAGCTTAGTGTTGACCTTTCATGGTTGGATAGAAGAAAAAATGAATACTTTTTGTTGTTGGCACATCTGGATGTCATAACTTCTTTACTTCCATACACCATACTTTGCTTTGGGGATACAAGAGTTCAAGAAGAGGAAAAATGTTAAATGTGTTTCACATAGCATCTCTTATCTATTAGCTTATGCTACCTCTGAATTAGCATGTTTAGTTGTTTGGGGACAGAGCCTCCTCATCAGTGGCTGCAGTGGGACTTCACATTCTGCAAAAAGAATATTATTTTTGAATGCTTGGTGATAATTTTCTGAGGGATATTTTGACAGTGTTACTTCATATAGCATTAGACATTTTAGTTTTACAAATCCTGGCAAAAAAGATATTCATTTTATATTAATTCATTCATAAACACAGGCACACACACACACACGCACACAAATATATATATATATATATATATATATATATATATATATATATATATATATATATGTAGGCAAACAATATA